>NC_056741.1:919201169-919206169 GCF_019279795.1 Protopterus annectens
CCAGTAGCTGTGCAGAACAGAGTCAAAGCCAAGCTAAACAGAATGGTGCAGCAAGGTGTGATTTGTCCAATAGAAGAACCAACTGAGTGGTTGTCTTCCATGGTGGTAGCTCATAAGAAAAGCTCAGATAATATCAGAATATGTATTGTTCCAAGAGGTTTGAACAAAGTGCTAAAACAATCTCGCCATCCAATGCGTACAGTCAGAAGTTGCTGTTCTCCTGCCAAATGCCACTGCTTTTTCTGTCTTAGATGCAAAAAGTTAATTTTGGCAAATTTTGCTAGACAAGAAATCTTCAATGCTAACTACTTTCAGTACTCATTTTGGCAGGCACAGATTTTTTAGAATGCCATTTGAAATAAATTCTGCCAGCGAAGTATTTCAGAGTGCAATGGAACAGATTTCTGCTGGGTATCCATGTAGATATTCTTGTAGGATGTAATGGTGAAGTTGGACATGATAGAAACCTCATGAAAGCTCTGGAAAGCTTGTGAAGTGAATCTTAAGCTGAATCCTCAAAGGTTTAAATTCAGGTTATCACAAGTTACTTATGCTGGTCATTTGTTTACCATTTCAGGCTTATGACCGAATCCATCCAAGCAATCTTCAGTACTTGAGATGCCAGCTCCAGACAATGTCCAAGCCCTACAACGCTTTCTTGGCATGGTTAACTATCTAGGCAAGTTCATTCCAGACGTGAACCAAGTTTCAGCACTACTCAAAGAGTTGACACACAAAGATGTATCCTGGTCCTGGTCAGAACAACACCAAAGATCATTTGATGTCCTGAAACAGAGAATTGCCAGTCCACCTACTTTGTTATTATGATGTTCACAAACCAATGACTCTTTTTCCTCTGATGCTTCTAAGTTTGGTCTTGGTGCATTCATTCTTCAGGAGGGGTAGACCAGTAGTCTCTGCTTCCAGAAGTCTAACCCAAACTGAGATACAGTATGCTCAGACAGTGAGAGAACTTTTGGCAATTGTTTGCATGTTCGAAGTTCCATGATTATATTTATGGCCGACCTATTCAAATTGAGAATGATCACCTACCTCCAAAACAGTCACTGTTTTGAGAAAGCCTATGCATACAGCTCCGGCTAGATTGCAATGCATGATGCTGAAATTGCAAAATAGTAATTTCAGTCTTGTCTATACAAAAGGCAAGCTTCTCTATTTTGCTGATACTTTATCCAGATCACCAAGAACAGCCCGAAAATGAGAAACTTGATTTTGAAGTCATTGAAGTGAGAAATGTTTCTTCACACATCATGATGAGCTTAGAAGTCATACAGCTTCAGATTCAATTCTTCAGAAGCTCAACCACTTTATCGGTCTGGGATGGCTGTCAAAGCAGTCTTGTTTACCACAAGAACTGCAACCATATTTTCCTTACAGAGATGAGGTTTTGTTTGCCAATGGTATCATCATGAAAGGTCCAAAAATGATTGTTCTAAAATCCTTGCAACAAGAGTATATTAACATCTTGCATCATGGCCACCCAGGAACTGATTCTACCAAAAGAAGGGCAAGCGGACTAGTATTTTGGCCTTCTTTGTCAAAGGACATTGAGAGAGTGCTTTCATCTTGTTCTGTTTGTAATAGTACTAAGCCACATCAACAGAAAGAACCACTTCAGCTAAAACAGTTTCCTGAGCTACATTGGTTGACAGTAGCTATAGATATTTCGAATGGAATGGTCAGCGTTACTTGGTATTAGTAGACTCTTATTCAGATTGGTTCGAGATTGACCTACTTCCTAATCTCATGTCCAGTATTGTCATTACTAAGTTGAAGCGTCATTTTTCTGTCCATGGTATTCTGCACAAAGTTATTTCTGACAATGGTGCACAGTTTACAAGTCAGCAGTTCAAGAGATTTGCTTAGGAGTGGGGCTTTGTTTATGTTACGAGCAGTCCTGAATACCCACAGTCAAATGGTTTGGCAGAAGATGTAGTTCAAAGTGCAAAACCATTGTTAGAGAAGTTGAAACGAGACAATAGCAATGTTTTTCTAAATCTCTTGAATCTCACAGGCATTCTTTGTGATAAACATCTTGGTTCAGTTGCTCAGAGACTTTTGTCGAAACAAACCAGAACCACACTATCGGTCATGCTGGATCCATGTGCTAAGAACAACAAAGCAGTGAAAGCTCAACTCCTGAAAAAGCATTTCTCCCAGAAGTCCTATTATGATAAGACCAGCAAATTATGCAATCCATTACAAGAAGGGGGGAGGTTGTGAGGATGCAGACAACAAAAGGTTTTGATCGGATTGGAGTTGTGAAAAGTTTATGTCCAGTGCTGAGATCATACATTGTGGAATAACAAGGAGTAGAATTTAGGCAGAATCGGAAACATTTTGTACCAGTGTCTGAGCCAGAATTACCACATCTTGCCTGTGATAAAGACTCTAGTTCTCAGAGTGAGTTCTCCAGTGTTCCAGTTCCAGAGGACATTCCAGCAAATATAACTGTTCCTGAGAATATCCATGAGAGTCCTAAAGCAGATTGTTCACCCATGTCTTTGTTCCTGTTGCTAAACCCAGTCCCAACTACTACATTACTAGAACAGGTCGCATTTCTAGACCATGTTCCAGATGTACGGCAACTCGGACATGAATGTTGCTGTTATTCATTAGGGTCTGTATAATTTGCATGCCTTTTAAAATGTCATTGTTATTGTAAGACAACTCAATAAAGAGGGAGGATGCAGATCAGAGTCTGCATGTACCTTTAAGAAGCTTTCCATTGAGCTTGGACATGCATATAAATACTGATCACGTGCAAGCAAAACTGCCAGTTTGTAGAGAACTGTTGAGATGCATGCATGTATGTACTAGTCTGTCAGTTCATTTATATTTTATGTTGCTGCTATCCATCCTGATGTGTTTGTATGTAGTAAAGTATATAAACAAACAGCCGTGCCTCTTCGTCTTGAATATTCACATAAGACGAGAGACAACCAGGACCTCTGCAAGTTCATACAATCAATACCACAGTGATGCGGTACACAGACTAACAAGGAGATACCATGTCTTACTCCCTTTGCAGACTTGCTATAATAGCTTGGGAGGTGGCAACTCAGCTCAGTTTGACTCTTCAAGCTCCATACGTTCCTTCAGAGCAAAATGTTTGTAGCAGACAAGCTAAGCAGGACCAGTGTATAAACTTAGAAATTGAAACTTCACCCTGGGATCTTCAAGAATTGATCCAACTTTGGAAATGCCCCCATTAGATCTGTGCCTTCTCTCGGAATACATAATTGAAGATATTCCACTCCAGGATTCCTTGGAAAAAAGGCCTAAAAGACAGATGTCTTCTAATTCCTATGTGCAGGAATGTTATTCTGTTTTACACCCTTTCCACTAACATCCAGGGCTCTTCTAATGATCCAAAAGGACTCTCCATAGGTCATGGTTGTAATCCCTTTTTGGTCCAGGCAACAGTCGCTCTCCCTTTTTTAAAATTGGCCAATGGCAATTACAGGAAGCTTCTCCACAGACTGGATTCACACAAGGCAATGGATCATAGTATCAAACGAAAAGTGTTTGTTGAATTAAAAGGAACTTAACTTATCTTGTGGCCGTTTCATTCTTGCACCTCGGACGGCTTTGGATTTACAAGGCAATGGTTATTTGATGCACCCCAGACTAAAAACTCTTAATTTGACTGCCTGGATGATTTAATTTTGATACCTTTGGCTCACTTTTTTTTTTCCTGAGGACTGCAGCAGGTATTGAAAGAGGCTAAAAAGCTGTTGATTTTCTAATTAGTGCCATACAGGGAACCAAGTTCCTGTTATGGTCCAGTTGCATCAGGTTCATGATTATTTGTGAGAGTCAGTGTCTTCTGGCCTGTCTTTCTCCTCTGTCAAGGTTCTGTTTGTCAGCCATTATTGCTCGTTTGCCTTTGGATTTACCCTTTGTAATTATCCTCAAGTTAGACAGTTTCTAAAAGTGGATTTTGCATATCCATGCACCTAGAAAACAAGTGGGACTTGGATCTTAATTTTGTGCTTGAAAAGTGTACTCTCTCAGTTTGAACCAGCTTAATATGGTAACTTTTATTCATTGCTCTGACTTCAGCTAGGAGGTTATCGCAGTTACAAACTATTATGATGAGTCAGGCACATACCCCTCATCATCGTAGTGCAAGAAATCCGGATAAATCCATAAATAATGTTTGGGAGACAAAGGCCCCAAATCAGGGACAATTTTTCAGTATTGCTGTTATAAACCTAGAAAGCTGATCGAATAAAAGGTTTTGCATTAGCATGAATTTTCTGATGAGCGTGAAGTCTGAAACTCAAATGTTTGCATTACTTCCTCAGTGATTTGTCTGAAAACCAAAAATTGTACAGTAGAGAGTTGATTATCTGAAATGTCAATTATCCAACCCAACCTTCCAAGGTTTTTGGATAGGAAAAATCATAAAGTTTGAATACGTAAACATACATATTTTCTTGAGTTGATGCCTCCCAGCAAGAGGTTCTCTGGTTTGATTTTCGGCTGGAGCTTCTTCTGTGCAGAGTCTGCATGTCCTCCCCACGGTCGAGTGAATTTAAAGACATTCAAGTAGGTGCGTGCATGTGTGGGTGTGTCTTCCTTGAAGGTTGGGCGCTGGGCTGGCAACTCAACACCGTAAAATTCACTGCCAATCATTAGTGGACTGGAGTTCCGCTGTGGCGACCCCTAATCAGGAAAAGCCGAAAGACAGTTATATATATTTGCTTGAGCATGTTTTGAGCTTGTAGCCACCTTGTGTGTGAAAAAAGATTCTTTATTTTCCACTGGAGTCACTGAAGGGTTAATAAATGTATTCCTGTGTGCAGAAAAAACAAGATTTTAGGAGTTTTTTATAGAGTTCAATTATATGTTTATCTGAACTACCCTAGGTCCCAATTAGTTTGGATAATTGACGCTCTACTGTATGAGGAACAGACCATGCATATGATGCAAAAATCTGGACAGCTGAGTGGTATTGTCAAGCATACCTCAAT
>NC_056741.1:919208669-919306169 GCF_019279795.1 Protopterus annectens
CAGAGGAAGTGTTATTTGGAAATCTTCTTTGGAAGACTATTTCAAACGTGAAGCCGAAAAAGTGTCAAATACCCAAAAAGATGCTTAGATTTGGTGGGTCTGGATATTCCTAACCCAGTAGTAGTTCACTGCATGTGAAAAGCCAGATAGGTTTTTATAAGGTTCGGGAATCCTATAAAATAATCCTGCAGTGAATCCAGCAGTGGGTTCTGTGGGTCTAGAAGATGGATCTAAATTGTCTGCTGCTTCTAACACTTTCCCAGTAGCAAGGAAAAATGGTAGGATTTTTCCCAGTCACAAGGAAATCTGAGTGCTTTGATCTTGTTGGGAAGAAAGTGTATACAACTGCCACTCTGGCCTTCAGAGCCATTAACTTTTAGGCACATACCACTAAGTTTCAAATTGTTCTCCTTGACCACCTGATAGAGAACAATGGGAAGGTGTCTGTGGACCTGAGAACAAAATGATTGGACTTCACTGAGACAGTTGGTTTGGAGGCTGTGAGCTCTGTACAGTGTGAATGCAGCTCCTTAGTGCCCCACTTGATAAGGATCTTCTCTCTGGACCTTTACTGTTGAGGTTTTCAGAAATATGGAGGAGAGGGAAAAGATGCAGTTGGAACAGCTTTTTCATTGTCCCATGCCGAAGTACAAGATCTACAGTAACAGCAAGTGGAGGGTAAATAGATGAGAGATAAGGGTCAGTTCAAGAAGTGATAGGGACACTAGAAATAGAAGCTTGGTGACACTTGTCTTTTTTCCCGTAAAGAGAGCAGCCATGACTGTTTAGAGCTCCTCATTCTATCCCTGTCCCATTAGTCATACCCAACCCCCACCCAGCCACGCCCTACTACCACCAGGATAACATGAAGGGTAACATACTTTGTAAGAAATTTCGAAAGCATTGCAAGAGACTTGTGCTGTAAGTGATGTCTCAGGGCTGCACGTCATTTTATAACACATCCACTGACATTAAGTATTCCCCCATGACAAAAAAATGCATCAGGTTTGTCTTATCTACGAGAACTTCTGCTGCTAAGGATAATAGCATGTGTTAACGTTGCAGTGGTAACGTTATCACTTCACAGTAAGAGGTTCTCTGGTTCGAGTCTCGGCAGGGGTTCCTTCTGTGTGGAGTCGGCATATCCTCCCTATGTTCTTGTGGGTTTCCTCCGGGTGCTCCGGTTTCCTCCCACATTTCAAAGACGTGAGTCCCCAGGCCTCTGCTGAAAATTGGTTTTGTTCCAAGTCGGACTTTCCCGGTAAACAAATGTTAAATAAATAAAAATAGAACCAATGCCAAGACAGTTCCAAAACATGATATTCTTTCAGGGTTGATCCTAGTGCCAAGAAAAGACTGTTGTTGGAAGCCCTTATTGGACTTTTCAGTGTTAAATGTGTATCTCAGGGTTCCAAAGTTAAAAAAAAAAAAAAAGTTAACTTTGCAGGTCATCATGCTACTTCTGTTCCCTCAACTCCTCTCGGTTACTCTGGAATATTATGGATGCCAGTTTCCACATCCCAGTGCATAGGGAACACAAATTATTTCTCTGAGTCAAGGCAGGGGGCTCCCACTTTGTTTACTTCCTTACCCTTTGAAATGCCTACTTGCACCCAGGGTCTTTATTGGGTGCCTGGCTTCTATTATTGGTTCTTGCAGTACCAAGGGCATTCACATTTCCCCCCCTGTCTGGGTGACTGCCATGTCCAGACACAAAGGAGGTTGAGAAGGCTTATGCATTACACCATGGATTATTTTCAAGACTAGGAAGATGCTCTGAATATCCCAAAGCCAAGTCTTACCCTTTCCAAAAGAGTGATGTTCCTGGTGACCTTGCTGAGCTCCAGCAATAAGAGGGTACTTCATCAGAATAAAATAAAATTTATTGAAAAATAATCTTCAGCCTTAGCACAGACATCTGCAGTCAGGGCCAAGAAAGTCTTATGGCACTGGGTTCATGGACTTCACAACATTAATAGTGTCCCTAGTGAAGATGCACCTGTAAGTTCCTAGTGGAGATGATCCCTATGCTGCCTGCATCACAGAGGAGCTGGAATCAGACTGATTCAGACAGAGTAAAGTGATACCCTTCAGACAGCACCGTCCCAAACAGATCTTAACCATAGATGCCTTAGACCTACTGTGGGGAAGCTAAACAAAGGGCCTGAAGGTGTAGGTGATAAAGGACCAAGTTCAAAGACGGAAGCTTATAAAGGAAGTGATGGCCCTCAGCTTTCATGCCCTCTTTGGAAAAGAACCGTTTTGCAGGTGACAGCAGACAACATAACTGTAATGTACATAAGCGTGTTGGTGGTGCTCCATCTTATTCCTTGTGCCAGTCTGTAATGACTGCTATGGACATAACTCTTCAGTCCCAAATGACCCTGAAGGCTGTTTACAGCCCATCCTAGTTGAACTCTGTGGCAGTCAACTAAGTCGATTAGCTTGCAGATTCCTTCTTGTGGGTATTACACAAGGCTGTTTTCACAGGTGGAATGTCCCCGACATTGGCCTGTTTGCTTCTCCAAGCAGCTAGTAGCTAAAGGTATTCTTCTACAGAATGCCAATGAAAGAAGCTTGTGCACAAAAATAAATGAAATTTTTAGGAACAGTACATGCAGAATGACATTCTGGAGAAGTAGTGAGGTTTAAGGGAAGGAAGAACTGAGCAATGTATGTAATGTTGGACTGAAAGGCAGTTGTAAAGAAAAACTGTACATTATGTATGTTTTCTGTGCAAATAAAAAAAAAGTTAACGTGGTTTATTTTCTTTTCTATTAATTTATGTATGCTCATGTCTTAAATGATAATTTAATAAAGGTGTTTAAAAAGAGGTGGAATTCCTGATCTTATCCCTAAAGACTCTTCACCACATCTGGTCTTCAGAACCCATTATAAGTCCTAACTAACAATACCACATCTCTGCAAACTAGCCATGGCAGCTTGGGATACTGTTATTTGACACAGTCTCTTTCTCCAAGCAGATTATATCCCATCTGATATTTAATTCACAGCCAGATTGACTGAGTGAGTTTAATGCAGACCTTCACAAATGGATGCTGAACAGAGAAGTCTTCCTGGACATTGCCATTCAATAGGGAACACCAAGGATTTCTGCCTTCACTCTGAAAAGATGGCTCAGGTTGATCTGCTCTTGAGTCTCATGCAGGGAAGTATGGAAAATGGTCACCTCTTCAATATGGTGTAAATAGGAGGTCATATATGCCTTTCCTCTTATTCCAAAAGTCCTCCTTTCTTTCTTTTGGCCCAGACAGCATTGGTTCTCCCTTTTTTCATCTAACCAAGTGCAGTCCCCACAAGGTACCCCACAGGATTGACATGCTCACACAGCAAAGGAGCTCCCATTCATCAAAACCTGAAAACTCTAAATTTGACAGTTTGGTTGATATGCTTCTCTATTCCTTTTAGGCACTTTTACACTGAGTATGTGCTACAAGTAATACAGGAGACTAGAAGACCTGCTACAATAAAATTATACATTTCCAAACAGATAACGTCATCTGTAAGGTCCCACAGTAAAGGACTGGACCATAATCAACTGAGTACTCTCATCATCCTCAAAACTTTGTGTGAACTTCTTAATTTAGGGCTAGCATACACCTCTGTCAATGGGCATATTTCAGCCATGTCTGTCTGCTTGCTTGTTTATCCCCTACTTTCTTCATATCACGAAGTCAGACAATTCCTAAACGGTGTCCATACTAGGCCTCCGAGAAAATACATTCCTTCCCCTGGGGACCTGAACTTTATCCTGGAAAACCTAATCCTTCCACCTTTTGAATCAGCCTCTTCTGCATCCTTAAAGTTCTGCTTGTGGAAGACAGTTACTTTGATAACATTAATATCTGCTAAAAATCATTTACAAGTTCTTGTGTGCTCTCATCCCTTTATATATATATATATATATATATATATATATATATATATATATATATATATATATATGTATAAGGACAGGGTTAGCCTTAGGACAAAATCCCTCTTATGCCTAAGGAAGATACTGAAATGTCTCTAAATCAGTCTGTTCACCTTCTTACATTTTTCATAACCTTCAGAATCGGTTGGAAAGAATTCTACATTTTCTGTATTATCACAGGTGACTCAGTTTCTTTTTGGACAAACCAATGTCCAGTAGGAAATCAGACCAATTTGTTTCCATTGAAGGTCAAAAGATGGACTTTCCACTTTCTAAACAGGCCATATCCAAATGGATTTCTCTTACCATTTCCTTTTGTTACTGTTTCCATGGAAAGTCTCTCCAAGGTCAAGTCAAAGCTCACTCTACTAGAGCTGTTGCCTCTTCAGGTTCCTTTTTAGGAGTCATACTAGACATAGCCAGTTGGTCATCCATTCACACTTTTACTAAGCATTTCAAGGTTGATGGCTTCTCAACAGTCAGAGCTGATTTTGTCAGATCCATTCTACAAGTGATACTAGACCCCAGTTCTAAACTTCAAATCATCACTTAACCAAAAAACATTGGGAATCTCCCCTCTTGTCAGTAATACTGAAGCAGTGATCTAATGATAAACACAGTACAGTAGATGTTTGACTAGATCATTTTTGTTGTATATAGACCCTCCCTCCCTCCTCCAGGTTCCTTACTTTCTGTTTTTCCTTTGGCTGACGGTAGACTCTTATTTTCCATATAACCCTCTTTATTTTTCGGTATTTGAGATGCGTACAAGATTATTAACCTCAGATAAGAGTTTTCCCTCGTGCAAGAAAGCTCTTAAGATCTTCACACCTGTGAAGGTTATGTAAAAGTATGTTGCCACGTTGTTAGGTCTTAGGTCAGATGTACAGCATTGGAGGAAAGTGCTTAGGCGTTTGTAAACTGGCAGGATGTTTGATATCCTGAACAGTGTGCATCCAACTTATCAGTAATACTGCAACAGGGATCTGTTTGGTCGTCTACTGTTATAGTTAGTTCTTATACAGCTGTACTTTTCAGTATTACTTCCTGGATAGAAGTTGTGTTGAGTTGGAGAAAGTAATTATTTTAGATTATCTAGGTTTTGTCTTTATATATACATTTCTCAAGAACTTTTGTATGGGGATGGTAACGTGCCTGAGTCAGTAGTTTGCCAGGTCAGCTGAGTCACCTCCATTATAGACTGACTTTGTGTTTGTTTTCCCCATAGTGTGAGCACATAGTATGTTCATCATTCCCACTGCTGCAGTAGCCTCTAGGCTATATGGGTTGTGTCTTGCTCAAGATGCAACAACCAGACAGCTTCCAAAAATCTTCCATCTCCCTTATTTCTGCTCTGACTGCTGAATGGACAGCCCTGAGGAGGGAAAATCAGCAGTCACAGTGGAAAATCGTAAATGCTTTCTTGCTGTCTCATGAAAAAGCAGCTCAGAGGTTTCCAAGCGCAACAGCCAGTCTTTCAGCTCCTTTCTGGTAGGTAAGTCCTCTTTGGGGAACTTTTCAACACAAAAAACATTTATTTGAATGTGTTACTTGTATATTTTTAAAACTGGTATATTCTACTCTTAATTTGCATGTATGACATGGTGCCTTTAAGAAATCTGATATTTCTTAACTACCATCTGTTTCCTGTCTCGGAACACTGTTTTTAGCTTCAGTTAGTGTATTGGGCTTACTTGATATAAAAGTGTACTGCTTTTCAAACTTTTTATTTTTTTTAGTATAAAAGTTTGTTGGACTTAGGCAAGAGCATGTGAAGTATTTGGGTTAACACTGTGACAACTTACCTGCCAGTTATTCTGTTGGACCAGTTTTACTTCTGAGGGGATGTCCTTCATGGATGCATCTGCAGTCATAACAACTGGGTTGTCCTGTCGTCAGGCAGCCCTTCAGTCGGCCGGATTCCAAAGTCCGGGTCCGGCTTAGGCTGATGTCGCACTTCACCCGA
Organism: Protopterus annectens; assembly: GCF_019279795.1. Taxonomy (NCBI): domain Eukaryota; kingdom Metazoa; phylum Chordata; order Ceratodontiformes; family Protopteridae; genus Protopterus; species Protopterus annectens. Next base: position 919,214,573 of record NC_056741.1, read on the forward strand.
CGTCATCTCTGTTGGTCTTCGGGTATAAAAGCATCAGCCGACGCCATTTTCCTCAGTCTTTCTTGCCGCGTGGCGCCCGAAGCAGAAGCTGTTCGCAAGTGCCGGTCGGTCGGATCCAGAGATTACTTCTACCGAATACTACTTCGAAGACTTCTAAAGCTAAGTACCCCGTTGGGGACTCTTTCTTGCCTCAGCCGATGTCAGAAAAAGTTAATAATTGTTTAACCTGTGGGAAACAAATACCTCATAAAGATTTCCACTCTTACTGTCTGCCTTGTTTAGGCCCAGCCCACGACGTAGCAGCCTGTTCGGCCTGTGCTTCTTTCAACCGACGAACGCTTAGGCGTCGGTCGGAGTTTGCAGAACAGTTTTTCGGTTCTGATTTTGCGTACATTATGCCGTCGGATCCTCCGACTACCCAATCTGCCAAAAAACGCAAAGATAAAGACCGACACTCGCGGTCCGTGGTTTCGGCCGAAACCACGGTTAAGCAAACCGCTAGTGTCTCGGTTTCGGCCGAAACCGAGAAAACTGATCAAAGTACAGCTGAACCTATCTCTACAACTGAGGCCCCTGCTACCACTCTTGAATCGGCCTCAGAAATTTTATCCACTACGGTGGTTGCCACTGACTTATCAGACACCATTCCCTTGGATGTCTCTACTCCAGCACGTGGTGCTGCTAGGCCTCCAGCAGCCATGTCCATTAAGGCCTTCGCCAGGGCTAAAGCAGCCAAGACTACTAAGACAGTGCCTGTTAAACCCCCCACAACCAGGCACTCTTCTAGTTCTCAAATGCTTACTTTGGCAGAAGATTTAATTTCATTAATTAGAGGATCTCAATCTCACCCAGACAGGGCCTCTCAGCCCCAGAGAAGAGACCTAGGGCAGAGCCCCCTGAGCCAGTGTCCTCTGATGATTCTGCTGACGAATCAGACATAACTGACCAGCCAGAGGCTCCTTTCTCCAATTTTGAAGATTCTGATGCTGAAGAATCCATTCCAGCTGCTTCCCACCAGAAGAATTCTCCTTTGGGGAAACCTTACATGCCATGCGAGAGCAGTTCCAATGGCAGCAACAGGATTTTTCAGACTCCAGAAAAGACTTAGGACCTTTCTGCACCTCCCACAGCACAGGCCCTTAGCTATACCTCCTGTTCTCTCTGTGGTGGATGATGCTTTCAATGATGTCTGCTCCGCTCCAGATTCTTTACCCCCAGCCCCTGCCAAACCAGACAGATTTTACAGGGTGCCAGATACTCATCTCCACCTTTACAAGGCCCCACTTGCAGACCCCGAAACTATATCCCAGGGTCCCAAGGCAGTAGCCGCGACCATAGCTAAAAACCCTATTCCTTCTGAAAGGGAAGCAAGGTCATTAGACAGATGGGGCAAAAGGTCTACACTTCAGCTACTCTCTCAGCTAGAGCTTTAAACTGTCAGTTTCACATGATACAATACCAAGAGTTTATGCTTGATCAGTTGACTAAAAAACTAACCACTGATGAATCTCTTGATAAGAAATATGTATTAGAAATGGTAAATAACATACAACAGGTTAGCAACCATTCCTTAAAATGTGGCTATGATGCACTGGAGGCTTCATTTAGATCAGCCATGACTGGCACAGTGATAAGAAGGCATGCATGGCTAAAGGAGCAAGCTTTACGGATCATGTTAAAGCTAAGTTGCTAGATGCTCCTATGGATAAGACAAGTTTGTTTGGTACACCTGCCCAGCAGGTTATGAAGAAAATGGAAGAAAAGGCAAAATCTGTTCAAGCGGTTAAAGATTTCTTGCAGGTTCAACCCCAAGGTTTAGCAGGAACTGGCCTGCCAAAATTGGTCCTTTCCTGACTCCACAAAATTTCAAAGGGGCAGGAATAGGCGTTCCAGAGGCAGAAACCAATCCAGAGGAGGTGCCTACAGAGGACGACAGTGGCAAGGTAACAACAGAGGCACAGACACAACCACTGCCACTACATCAGCACAACCACAGTGACTTAACCTAAATCCGCCTACCAGGGAACAAATAGCAGCTCCTCTAGGCGGAAAGTTAACCTTATTTTCAAAGAACTGGCACTACATAACAAAAGACAAGTGGATTTTACAAACCATAGATCAAGGTTACGGTTTCACTTCCACACTTTACCAGTCAAAGAGGAATGCCAAATCTACCTCCAAATCAAAAACAGAGGCACTACAACAGATAATGGAGTTAGCAAACATGAGAGCTGTGGAAAGAGTGCCAACAGCAGAGCAAGGAAAGGGTTCTACTCCAGACTATTCCTAGTTCCAAGAAAGGAAAAAGTTGGAGACCAATTCGACCTGTCCACCTTAAATACATACATCATTGTCCCAAAATTCAAAATGCTGACCCTACAGCAACTTCTTCCCATGCTGGGCAAGGAGTCTTGGCTGGTAACTCTAGATCTCAAGGAGGCATACCTGCACGTCCCCATTCGACCAATCTGCAGAAGATACCTCAGATTTCTTGCAGGATCAGAGCACTATCAATTCTCAGCATTGCCCTTTGGCTTATCTACTGCGCCCAGAGTATTCACAAAATGCCTGGCATCAGTAATCGCCCATTGCAGACTACAGGGAATTCAAATTTACCCATACCTGGACGACTGCCTGCTACAAGGGGACAACAAAAGCAAGCTGACAACAGATTTACAAAGGGTCATTTACTTGCTACAAGCACTGGGATACACAGTCAATTTACAAAAGTCAAGGCTGATACCATCCCAAACAAGGACATTCTTGGGCGCGGAATTGGACACAGTAAAACAAATGGCATTCCTGACTACAGAAAAACAAAAGAACTCCCTCTTTACTTCTTGGCACTAACAAAACTGAACAAGTTAACAGCAAGAAAAGTACTGCAGGCCTTGGGCTTCATGGCATCATGCATAATCTTGGTCCCATTTGCCAGACTACATATGAGAAAACTACAGTGGTACCTAAAGAATTTATGGTCCCAACACAGACACAGCCTAGAAACAGAAATCCCACTAATTCCATGCTTAAAGCAGGAGTTCCTATGGTGGGCTCAGGCATGTCAGTCAAACCCAGGCCTACCCTTTCGCAGATGTCAAGCAAGCCAGACCATCACAACAGATGCTTCAGACCTAGGATGGGGGGCCCACATGCTGGACAAATGCGTGCAAGGATTGTGGACACAGGATCAACTTCACCTGCACATCAACCTAAAAGAAATGCTGGCAGTAAAACTGGCAATCCAAAAGTTCAAACCATTTCTCCAAGAGGGCCAGTTGATGATAAGGACAGACAACACCACAGTCATGTGGTACATCAACAAACAGGGAGGCACTCATTCATACCCCTATGCAGAATGACTTTGGAGCTGTGGACCCTGGCACTCAGCTACAACATCCAGTTACAGGCAATATTTGTACCGGGAAAAGAAAATACTCTAGCAGACATATTAAGCAGAACCACATCGGATGCCCACGAATGGAAGGTGCACCCGGACATCTTCAAGACGATGACAAAGAAATGGGGAATGCCTCAGATAGATCTATTCGCATCACCTCTCAATCACCAGCTCAAAAGTTCTGCACAAGGACATTCCACCCACTAGCATGGAAAGTGGATTCGCTCTCCTTCAGCTGGAAAGGCCTAACAGCATATGCATTCCCACCTCTTCCCTTGATACACAAAGTACTACTAAAAATCAAGGAAGAACGTCCAAGGATAATCCTGATAGCTCCAAACTGGCCAAGACAACACTGGTACCCACTGCTGAGGAGCATGTCTCGAACAATATGTGGCCAATACCCTGATGCCTTTGATGTTAACTCAGAACAACTACAGCATCATACATCCAAACCTAAAAGCGTTGCAACTGCCTGCATGGAACATCACATAGCAGCAGCTAATCCAGAACTTTCCCAAAGAGTTAAAGACATTATTCTTGAAGCACGCAGACCTTCAACAAGAAGGAACTATGCTGGAAAATGGAAAAGGTTTGTCATTTGGAGTACGGAAAGAGGAAAAGATGTGTCAAACATAGATATGCCTAACATTCTGGAGTATCTGGCGAACTTCTTCATTCAGGCCTGTCCTACTCCTCCATCAAGATACATGCATCAGCTATTTCAGCAGAATACAGCTTTGATCCACCTGTTTTTTCGCACCCTTTGCTCAGGCAGTTCCTCAGAGGAATCAAGAATGTAAAACCTCCAAGGAAACCACCATTACCAGCTTGGGACTTAAACTTTGTGCTAGAAAAGTTGACACTATCACCCTTTGAACCAGCAGCAACAGCAGACCTACAACACCTGTCATGGAAAACTGCTTTCCTACTGGCAATTACTTCAGGAAGGAGGGTTTCAGAACTACAGGCCTTAATGGCAGTGCAACCCTTCCTAATCTTCCACCAAGATAGAGTGTCCATGAGGACTAATCCTACATTTATGCCTAAGGTGGTATCCAGAGTGTCTTTAAACCAGGCAATCCACCTACCTACCTTATTTCCCAACCCACAAAACAGAGGGGAAAGAATACTGCATACCTTGGATGTACATAGACAGCTACGCTACTACTTGGACAGAACAAAAAATAGCAGAAAGACTGACCAACTTCTTGTAGCCTATGCAACAGGAAGGGAAGGAAAAGCTATTTCCAAACAGACAATCTCCAAATGGATAGGAAATTGCATACGATTCTGTTACTCCTTCCATGGAAAACCAATTCCACAGAACATAAGACCTCATTCTACAAGGGCAACAGCCACTACCACAGCCTTCTTACGAGGAGTGGCAACCAAAGACATTATTGAGGCGGCTACTTGGACCTCCGTGCATACATTTGCCAAGCATTATAATTTGCCTCTATATTCCAGATCCCGAGCAGGGTTTGCCACTGCTGTACTGCAAGGGATCCTAAGCACCATAATCTACTTTTATCCTCCCCTAGTTGGCTATGGTATTCTACCCAGTTGTTATGACTGCAGATGCATCCATGAAGGACATAGTACAGTTTTGTACCTACCATAAATGTAGATGTCCGAACTGGATAGCATCTGCAGTCAGGATTACCCTCCCTCCTTCCCCTCTGTGGTACTCCTAGGGTGTTTACCCTCCTAATAGCTAGCTGGTGGGGGGGAGTCTTTTATGGTGTATTTGTTTGTATATATGTACATACATGCTTATTTTTGTGTTTACCTCTATCTTTTTGGAAACATTGGCATCTATCCAAATTTTAGCCTTCAAGAGGGCTACTGGCATCTGGGGCAAGAAACACTGAGGAAAATGGCGTCGGCTGATGCTTTTATACCCGAAGACCAACAGAGATGACGTCGGGTGAAGTGCGACATCAGCCGAAGCCGGACCTGGACTTTGGAATCCGGCCGACTGAAGGGCTGCCTGACGACAGGACAACCCAGTTGTTATGACTGCAGATGCTATCCAGTTCGGACATCTACATTTATGGTAGGTACAAAACTGTACTTTTCTGATACATTTTTAGTGTACTGCTTGTGCATTTACAGGGCATACAGTTCTCATGTTCACATGGTGACAGCTTCACTTGTCTTGTTATTCTTTCGAATTAACTTTACTTCTAGTGGTTCTGACAGGATTTTGATGTATTGGTTGTGAATTTATAGAGCATGTAGTGCTTGTATTCATGTGGTGACAAGATTTTTACCTGACACTTATTTCTGTCAGAGTAAGTTTACTGCTATCTTGTTTTCTGACAAGCTTTAGTGTGCTGTTGGTGTATTGTGTTTTGGAAGATGTGTAGTGTGCTGCTTGTGTAGAGTTTGACAGCTTACCCTTCCAGCTGACTCTTTGCAGTGTTCTTAGCTACATCCGACACATCCTCCTCAGACACAGCATGGATACTTACCACGACTGCATGGACTCATTTTACACTTCAGCCAAGTGTGGATGAACTTAGAGTGGACACTTGTTCCTCAGACCATTCTCTTACCTCTAGCTTCCTTATGTAGTCCTTTTGACCACCACTAACCGGGGTTCAGCCACATCTTCTTTGGCTGCTTCAGTGTCCACAACTGTCATGGGAGAACCATCTTCAATGGGACATGAGTTTTACTGGGGAATACCTTTGGATATGTCCATTGGAAGAAACTTTTTGAAGGGACACAGATTCCTCTTGTAGTTGGTCATAGAAGATGCCAGTTAGGAAAAAAACAAAAGGTTAAGTAATGTTCACCTGAACAGATGGTATCTATAAGTAAAGGTGATTTTCTTACATTGGCTACGAAATTGTTACAGACCGTCCTGGTACACAGCCTAGAGTACCTGTTAAGCATGTCACTTGAAATGCCACTGAGGAAGACAGGTTAGATGAGTCTGACGTAGACGGAGACAGGGCTTTGTATTCTACAGACTGTTTAACGCAAGACTTTAATCCTGCTGAAAACTGGTTTTCACAACCTCCTTGGGAGGTAATTTTTTTTCTCAGTTTGGTGCCAGAATGAATGAGGTGTTGTATATCTGCAGTGCTGCCTTTTAGAAACCCAGTATTTCTCACTGTATTGATATTTTATATGTTCTAAGTAGATTAACCTCATTCTGCACATTTTCTTCCTCTAGTTCCAACATTGGAGGTGGTATATTATGCTGGCTGTAATAACTCTTGATTCGCACTCTTCAGTCCCCATAAAAGTGGTTAGGCTTTACAAAGTTTGTTAAACTAACGAGCACTAATTTTATCTCCTTAGTTCTTTCCCATGTTTATATAGATGGTAAGATTTTGGGACAGATTTGGTATTAGAATTTTGTATTCTTCAACTTAAGCATATACAATTCTTAACTGTCTGTCCCATAAGTGGAAGTTCATGCTTACCTCATTCTTGTTATTTTCACATATCTATATCTAAACATGCCTTAAAATATGTAGTATTGTGCAAATAGTGTGTCTAGGGCCTCTGCTTTTGCTGCTGTTTGAAGAGGTATGCCTGGGAGTGAAGTCTAAATGTTTGAATTCATGTTTAGAAGAAAAGGTTTTATTTGGACCATCTGTTGCTAAGGTCCACAAACAGTTTGATGAAAGAGGGAAATTAGTTTAAGGAGCTGCTATGATTTTTCAACCACTACACCTTTCAAATCTCCCAGACTAATTTCTTGCTTAAGCAAATAGTGATGGCAGGAAGGGGACAATAACAAACAGGAAACTTTCCAGTAAAGGGACAGTATACAACTTCAGGGTGCTACTATGTCTCATTCTTTCCATCTCCTCTCCTGCCTCAGTTTCTCAAAATCTGCGCCAACAGCTGCCTCTATTCATTCCCCTTTGACAACAGATAGTGACAGATTCGTGAGGGTTGCATTTGGCAATGGGTATAAAAAACTACTTTTATGACAGTTCCTCCCCACCCTCCAAACCAAACACAATTTTTTCCTCAAGTTCTTCAGCTTTGCTGACTGTATGAGTCATAGAACCAGTGACATTTATTTAAGGGGCAAATACTTCTGATACCAAAAAAAATTTTTCCTTCCTATTTTAGTAATGGGCAATTCCAATATTAAAGGTGTTTACCCTTCATAGTCCATCACTTTTTAGTCCCCAAGTATGCTGTATGGTAACAAGGTACCTAAAAAATATCTGAACTGCTGGGTTTAGATCACATGGTTAGTTCTGTTCATTACCTTTTAGGTTATCCACCACTTCAAGCACGTTTACAAAGTATCTAGCTCCAGCCATCGCTTGAATGAAACTCAGTTTTTCATCTTGGCGTGGATGACTTACTTATCTTTGAAGAGTATTCTCCCAGAGATCTAGAGTCTTTAACATGGGTGTCAACTCTGACAAGTGGCAGAGCCTAGATCGCTATCTGAAGGCAGCAGTTTTTTAGAGCTCCATAAACTAGCATCTAATTCAGGAAATTTCACTATTTTTTTTTCTAACAAAACTTTATAAATATTTAGTTAATAGTCTAAAATAACTAATTACAAATTTTGGTGGATTTTTACAAGAAATTTCCTGTCAAAATACTCAGGAGTCTTTACACAGCAGCTGAAGAGATGAGTAACCTGAAGAACTCTCACTAAAAAAGGAACTGCAAATGGTGACTACCACATTACAAGAACTATCTATAAAAATGGAAGATTTCAAGGTTAATCTACAAAATCTAAAAGAGAATTCTCAGAAACAGAAGTCTAAAGAAATGCTTCAGCAGCATCAGTTTAAGTTAACAACTATTGAAACTTCTTTATCTGACATCAATGGAAGACTTAAAGAAGAGGAGAGACAAACAGATTTTCTCCTGAAACAAAATACCTGGCTCTCCAACAAAGTCGATGCTGTGGATGAAGTCCCCTGGAGAATTGTTGGATGGGTGAGTCTAGCATTCAGCAAAATGTAGTCTGCGAGGTTTACTGAAGTTTTATTTTTTTTGACGAGGAAACATTGCTGTGAAATCTGAGAGATGTTTGTGTTTGGCGAGGTGAAAGAGAGGTGATTGTGTTTTGGTTTTAGTTTCACTGTTTGAATGGATCCAGATGCTTAAGGCGACTGTTGGTTGATTTCTGAGTGAGACAGTGTGTGCAGTGTCTGGTGTGGAAGCTCTTGGAAGGCGCTCTTCGTGCCTTATTTGGATACAAGTTGATGGGAAATGAGTTAGTGTTTTGAAACATAGATTTTTTTCTCACAGGAAACTGAGTAGGGAAAATCACTCTCGAGAAGTTAAAAAGAAGCTTTTAAAATCTCTAGCTCTCACGAGCTGTGTATTTAGCTATTGAATATTTAATGTAGCTATAGCAACGTACGAGAGTTGATGTGATTGGTCACCAGTATGTGTATTCTTTAAGAAGCCTGATCGCTTATAGTAACACAAACGGGCCGAACAGCTTTTCATGATTTTACATTTATTTAGATACAGGAACTTAACACAGTATGTTTGGAGCATTTTAGTAGAAGTAAACATTAAATCTAAGTATCTAGTCTATTAGAATCACATGAAACTCTTGTATATAAAAGTGTTTTGTTATATTAATATGTGAATACATCTACATATACATCTCTAGGAAAAAACTTTAATATCAGCTGACATAATAAGAGCAAGATTTAAACATTTTGATATGGATTATTTGCTCAGTCCTTTTAATATGTAGAATAATATACATATTGTTTGTTTGATTTAGGATATGATCATCAGCAATAGCTATTATATGTTATAAGTTTGTCTGACAAAGGTGTTAAATAACTAATGAGTTGAAATGAAGTATTTACTGTATATCTTGGAAATTTGTGCTTCGAGCAAGTTCAGAAAATTGAATATTCATTATTACAGACGTTATGTTTATTTGATTAGTTACTAATTCTGTGTGTGTGTGTATATATATATATATATATATATATATATATATATATATATATATATATATAATGTATATGTATGTATATATTGATATATATAAACATTTACTTCTGTTGTTGAATGATAAATCATATAAAATATTTTAGTAGACTCCTTTACTATGTAAGATTGTATATTTAGAGCTCTAATGAATGAAAAAAGGAAGTTAGTGGGATCGTTCACCAGATGTACCTATCTGATGGACTAGGAATGTATTTCATTCCATGGTGGGCAAGTTTTTATGTACAAACTAGTTTAATGCTATTTTTCTCTTTAATTTTTATGTTATTAATTATTTTCACCAAGCCTGACTTAATTCTATTTGATTATATTGAAGTTAACATCTTACACAGAGATAGATGGATATTTACAAACTAATATTTTTCTTTTTATTATATGTAAAGGAGATGATTTCAGGAAAATATATTGACATTTTAAATACTTCTTTAAAATAACTTGGCATGGATATCACATTACTATCTTTAAACATAAATGGATTAAATAATCCAAATAAACGATCTAACTTACTAAGATAGTTAAAGATAAATAGACCCCAATTAATCTTTTTACAGGAAACTCATTTCAAAATGAATGATAATTTTAGTTGGGATCCAAGTGATTATAGGACTTTAGCATGCTCTAAATTTAAATCTAAGAAAAGGGGAGTAATAATCTTATGGAGAAATAATTCCTTAAACCCTGAAATAGTATATAAATATATCGATAATGAAGGGCTTATAGCTATAGTCATACTGAAGTTGAATAATAGGTTATGGTCATTAGCTAACTTATACTGGTTTCCTGATATTGGGACAGGAACAGTTAAACATCTAGACCAAATCATAAACATTTCCAGAGGGAATCTAATAATAGGAGGGGATTTTAATTGTCTAACTGACACTTGTCAAACTACCAACCAAAAATCTCCACGTTTAACAGCGACTGCAAACATACTAAAAAAATGGACTGAGTCATTAAAATTGATAGATACCTTTAATGTTATTGATAATAACTCCTTGTCATTCTCTCATCATGATTATAGGTTTGGTACTCGAACCAGAATAGACAAACTTTTTATATCACAAGATCTACAATCCAAAATTACTTCTTTTTCAATAATTGCATGCCCTTTATCAGATCACAATTCACTAGTTCTTAAAGTGCAAGTAGATTTTAAGCCACTAACATTCCTTTCTAGAATACCTTCATACATTACAAAAATTAAAGAATTTAAACAATGGTTATTGAAAGAACTAAATTTCTATCTAGACATAAACTATAATTCGGAAGTAAATATAGTAATGGTATGGGATTCACTAAAAGCTTATATTTATGGAAAAGCGATTGGCTGGTATAAAAATAAACCTAAAGACTGGGAATCTGAACTACAAGAATTCCAAAGGAAACTCACATTATATAAATCAAAAAATCACTCTAATACAATTGAGAACAAGAAGGAAACAGAAGAACTAAATAAAAGATATATTGATATTTTAAGTCATAAAACTAATTTAGCCATAGAAAGGTTAAAAATAAACTCTTATGCTACTTCTCCGAAACACCAACATAACTTATCTGTTAAAGTCAAAATGCAATCCAAATCTAATTCTATTGTTAATATTCTACACGAAGAAAGACATAAGAAGGTCTCGGAAATGGGAGATGTATTAGATGTGTTCAAATCTTATTACAGTTTGTGTCTTTCGGCTTTTCCCGGTTAGGGGTCGCCACAGCGGAACTCCGGTCCGCTAATGATTAGCAGTAGATTTTTACATGCCGAGTTTCCATTCCTGAAGCACAACCTTCAACGAAGGTATGCCCATTGACGCATGTCTCCATACAGAAGATGCTCTAGCTGAGAATCAAACGGGACAACGTCTAGCTGTGAGGTGACAACGCTACCGCAGCACCACCACCGCAGTTGAATAAAGATACATATAATACAATTGACCGTTCCTTGTTAGGAAATATGATCTCTAATATTAAATCAATACCTGATAGTTTACAAAGAAATTTACAAAAACCTATTACACTCAGAGGTCACAGATAAAATTAAAGATAGTAAATCTGGTAAATCTCCGGGAATGGATGGTTTAATTTCAGAAATTTACAAATTATTTCCCAAAAGTATAATTACCTTGCTACATAAGACATTAATTGAGATTCAAACCAATGCAATCATTCCCCCTTCATGGAAATGCACTTTAATTATACCCATTTTAAAGGAAAACAAGGATGCTAGCCTTTGCAGTTCATATAGGCCAATTTCACTACTAAATAATGATTATAAAATGTTTATGTCCATCCTGGTAAATAGAATAAAAAATCAATTAAATGAAATCATTAACGATGACCAGACTAGATTTATTCAGAATAGACATACACATGATAACATTAAAAGAATATTGACTTTAATAGATGATCTAAATAAAGAAAATAATAGAAGCCTTGATAATAGGACTGGATATTGAAAAAGCATTTGATTCCTTAAACTGGGACTATCTAATTAAAATTATTGAAGCTTATGAATTCCCGCTTTCCTTTATTACATTTATTAAAAAATGTGTACGAAAATAATTTAGCCTATGTCAAATTAGGACCCTTTACTTCTGAACCTATACAAATTATGAAAGGTACTAAACAGGGATGCCCAATGACACCCGTTTTATTTACACTAGCTATCGAACTATTGGCTATACTAATACAAAACAATCCAAAGATAAAAGGACTAAATATATTCGACCAATATAACTCTAAGGTCATGCTCTTTGCTGATGATGTACTTCTCACTCTGTTGAACTCAAAAGAGGCCTTAGATGAACTAGATATTCTCTTAGAGAAAGTTTATAAGATTTCAGGTCTTTGCTGTAATAATCAAAAGTCTAAATATCTGTTATTAAATAAAAAAGGACATACAAGTAGATAAGAATAGTATCATAAGAATGCAAGCTACAAAAATAAAATACCTAGGGATAGATCTATATGATAATATACAAGATATAATACAAAATAATTATAAAAGGATTATTGACATAATAGATTCTCTAGTGAATAAATATAATAATCTGTTTCTAGTCTTTGAAGATAGACTTCAGTTGATTAAAATAGTTCTTCTCCCAAAAATTTTATATATAGTCCAAGCTATTTTGTTAATTCCAGAGAGATCTTATCTTAAGAAAATAACATCAACACTACTAAGATTCTTATGGTACCCTAAAAGAAACAGAATTGCTTATGAGCATCATATAAGACAATGGGATCAGGGAGGAATAAATTTCCCAGACATTGAATCATATCTAAATGCTACATTACTCAAAACTGTGATTGAATGGATTAACCCTAATTACACATCCAACTGGAAAAAATTACATACAACGATTCTATTAAATGAAAATAAACTTACTAAAAATATTACTATTATAGATACAAATAGTATACTATGGTATTCATTGTGTATAAATCTACAATATAATATATCTAAACCAACAAAGACATTTATAATAAATCATTTATACGATCATTTTAGAAAGTTTATAAATATGAACATGGAATTAAAGATCTGGTTTCCAACATTAATCCCCTTCAGCATTACAAAAAGTTTTCCAGATAGAATTCATAAAGACGTATTTATGCACTGGGAACAGAAAAAACTAATTTGTTGGCTCCACTGTATAAAAAAATCAAAAAGTTCTGAATATACAATATATGATGTCAACTTATGAATTAAACTCTAATGAATGGTTAATGCTTCAGAATATATTGACATTCTCCAATGATCTATGTAGAGTAATAAATAATTTGTCATAGTCATCTACACCTAAGTTTATAAGTAGATTGTTTGAAATTATTTATAATAATGAAAATATGAAGAGTGGAACTTCTTACTTATACAACTTAATAACAAACTACAAAACAGCACCTAAAACAACATATTGACAGTTTATTACTAGAGGGTATGTGATTCAATTAACCCCAGAAAATAAGTCAAATATACTACTTTCAGTAAAATTAACCTCCAGTTCTCAGTATTGGAGAATATTTACCTGGAAATTCCTATATATATCCTTCTTAACTCTTGATAAAATTTCAAAATTCAATTCTTCTAGTAATGGAGTATGCTGGAGATGTCAACAGATTGTTAAAGCTGACTGGTCTCATTTTTTATGAATGTAAAAAAATTAAACCCTTTTGGGAAAATATTAATAACTTCTTACAAGCTATTTATACAGATAATTTTGTCTTGACCAAAGCTTTAATTTTATTGAATATATCTGAAGAGATTTATCCAAAAAGAACTAATCTTTATGTTTTATGGACAATATTAGCTATAGCTAGGAAATGCATAACAAAGAGGTGGAAGTCTACCATAGTACCTGGAAGAGAAGAATTTCTATGCTTATTGAAGAAGACGGTGTTGATGGAAGTTAAAAACCAAAGAATTAAGATTGTTTCCCATGCCTGTAACTAATAATCCTTGGAGAAAAGTTTTGTCATTGGTTGATACTCAACCAATGGATCTAATCTCATTTTAAATAAATAATTCTTAAGTTAAATATCTTTATTTTGTTTAATTTGCTATCATTCATTTATTCATGTCAGGCTGTATGTAAATATGTACATAGTTTAACTCCATAGTTATTATGATTCTACATTGTAAAAGTATTTATTATTGTTGGCTAATAATCAAAATAAAAAAAAATTCTGAGTAAAAAAAAAAAAAAAAACTCTGACAAGTCTAGGATTCCAGACGTCTTCTTTCAGAAATTGCTCTTCACTAGTTAGCAAAGGATTGTAGTGCTAGGATGTCTTATAGATGCTCCACAGCAAAAGTTTTTGATGCAGGAAAAGGTGGAATTTTGTTTGGAAACCTTCCTTAGCTTCACAATCCAGTCTCTGACTTTATCGTGGAAGATTCTCAGGATTCTGGGGTTTATGGCGTCTATCATTCTCATGATTCCTCTCACCAAGTTGTACATGAGAAGGATTCTGTGGTATCTCAGAAAAACACAGACCAAGACTTTGCATCCTTTAAATTTTCAGATACCAATTTTGAGCTTTGTGTAAATGGAACTGCAGTGGTTGAGATTACAAATACTAGCAATTACATGGCCTCCCCTTTTCTTCTCAGCCACGAAGTTAATCATTATCTACCTACATTCACCTCAGAATTTCCTTGGGGGGCAGTTCCTATGAGGGTAAAGGTAAAAGACCTGTAGCATTCTTTGGACAGACCAAAACATTGTTTTTAAAGAAATGTGGACTGTGATCCATGCTGTTTAATCTCATCATCTGTGGTTCTCTGGACTTCTCCTGATGATTACAGACAACACCACACAGTGATGTGGAACATCAGCAAGCTAAACAATAGAAGCAGTACCCTCTATACAAGCTGGCTATGATCACTTGGGAGTTAGCTTGTAAGTATTCTTTTACCCTCCAAGCATATTACATTCTGTCAGAGCAAAACTTAGTGGCAGACAAACTGAGCAGGACCAGGACAAGACCCTCTTGAATGTGAATTGAATGAAGAGGTCTTCCAGCTATTGATCTAGTTCTGAGGAATACCTCCTATAGATCTGCTGGCCTACTTTCAAAACAGACAGCTTAATGCATATTTTTTAAATTCCTTTCCAGGGGAATGTATCTTTATGCATTTCTACCCTTTCCACTGAATTCCATGGTAATGCTGAAGATTCAGGAGGACTCTCCAAAACTATTTCTGTTGACATCTTTTGGTCCAAGCAATATTGGTGTTCTCTCTTTTTATGGCATTGGTCCAGGGCAATACCACAAACTTCCTCACTGTCTGAATCTAGTCATACAAGATTGGGAATGTTTGATCCAATGTTGTCTATTTTCGTCCAATTCAATGTTTAGGTTGTAGGACCCGATCGGATCAGACCTCTGTGCTTTCTTCCAGAGCTTTGGATCCCCGACTTTGACTCTTCCCTTATCCGCAGTTCCCAAAGTTAGACCTTGTTTGCTGCTTGTTCCATCCAGACGTCTTCTGAGAGCTCATTTTGGTCATAAGTGAAAACCTTTATCCTTAATTTTCTCTGGACTACTCCTTTTACATTTGCTTGAGTGTGTTTATAGCATAGAATAGTATTAGGTTTTTAGGTAATTTTTATAGTTAGGGTTAAGCTTTTCAGTAGACTATTAGTGTTTTATTTCTAGTATCTGTTCATTACCTAGAAAGAGTTAATATTTATGTGTAAATATCTTTTTGCAGTAATTTTTTGATGGGGTAGTTTTCTTCTTATATTAGAAGTATTTTTCAGGTAGTTATTGTGTGTACATATATCTATCAACATAGATAGGTACAAGACTTTTTCAATGTGTATACATTTTTTCTGATGTCAGACAAACAGTCCAGTTTTAAAGTGTTCAGCCTGTGGACACAAGATCCCTTCTCAAGACCCCCATTCCTTGTGTGTTTATTTCTTAGATGCCATTCATCTTTATGTAAATTATGACATTTGCCTTGTTTTAGGGTCTAGAGACATAATAAGGTAAGAGGGAAAAACTAATAATCAAGGGTTTGCTTCCCCAACAAACAGGGCCCTTCCACTATGTCTTCTGAAGCAAGATGACCTCCTGCGTCTCCCAGTACTGAAAAAAGGAAGGAGAAAGAAAAGGACAGTTCCAAAGAAAAACACAGAGACGTCAGTAAAAAATAAAGGACTGAAGATAAGAGTTCAGAAGAAGAGGATAGACAAATCAAGGGAAAGGTCTCTGGATCTGTCCAGATTATCAGGTCCAATACTGAATACTCTGAGCCAGTCAGATCCACCTGTCAGTTTGGTCCGAACTCCTTCCACTAGAGCTACCTTTTGTCTGGAACCGGTGAGCACTGGGCTGCATTCATAAACTACCCTCTAGATCTGCATTGGTAACCTCATCTCATCTTTGAGGTCAGGACAATCCACCAAAAGTCTCACAAAATTGGATGTCGACTGAATGATGAGGAAATTTTTGAGGGCAA
This sequence comes from Protopterus annectens, assembly GCF_019279795.1. Classification (NCBI taxonomy): domain Eukaryota; kingdom Metazoa; phylum Chordata; order Ceratodontiformes; family Protopteridae; genus Protopterus; species Protopterus annectens. The sequence continues at coordinate 919,230,907 of NC_056741.1, forward strand.
ATCCAGCTAGGAGTCATCCTGGTACCATCTCAGAGGGGAGTTCCAGGCACAGGCCCATCAACATTGTCACACTTTGCTCCGGTACCAGTCCGGTATTTGGATCCGATTCCCATGGATCCTAATCCTTCCAGTGCACCTCAGTCTAATTCAGCAGTCCAAGAAACTTCAGCTTCAGTTACGTCCCCTTAATCTTTTGACTCCAGTGCCATCAGGTCAGGACAAGTTCCCGAGCAGAAGTGTCTGTCTTGCAACACTGACAGTGGAGTCACCCCAAATTTCTCTTGATTTTCTCTGCCTCAGCCCTTGATAGCTAGTGTCCAAGGTCCTCCTGGGAGCCAATCTCCATTGGAACATGGATGCTTTCCAAGTCAGTTGACAGAGGAAGTACCTACTTGGTTCCAATGGTAGTGACTGCTCTCACGGCTGTGGAAAAGGCTTTGGCTGGTCCAAGAAGGCAGGTGCATGCACAGAGTTCTGATCCGTCCCGATGACTAGTGGAATCTATTCATTATACCTCTCTTTCAGGCCAACAGAGTCAGAACCCATAGGCTTTGAGGAGGCTTCACATTAGATCTCATAGTCTAATTCTGGTCTGTCTCCACTAGAATCCCAGATACATGTTCCTGGAAAACAGAAGCACATAGTCCTCTCCTGAGTCCATCACTGAGGACATGGGTTTGGATGAGGGAGAAGGATCCCCCATGGAAGATGTCACATTTGGGGACATCCTGGAATTGATGAAGCAGAAGGGGAATGGTCCACCAAAATTCTTTCTCCAGATAAGTCCGTGTTCTTTGAAGCCTTTCAGTCTGGCTCATCTGAGTACTATTATGGTTCCCCCTCCTGATGCACTTACAGATCTTATGGCACAGAAGGCATGGAAGGACCCTGATATTACAGAGACAGTCCCTAAAAAAAAGCAGACAAAATCCTGGGCCCCAAGGATAGAAAGCACTGGCAAAAAGGACCTCCCTTAGATGCCATAGTGGTAGCAGCAGCCATAGAGAAAGAACTGTCTGAGGAGAGTTTTTCTGTCCATTTCCCTAACAGAGTGTCAGGAGCCTTGGACAGACTAAGGAAATGGACTTATGCTTCAGCGACCTTTACTCTCAGGGCACAGGGTTCTGAATTGCCTTGCTAATGATTCATTTCCAAAAGGATTTGATCAAGGAGATGTCCAAATCTCTTTCTAGTAACTTAACATTGGATGCCCAAAAAATAATGGGCACCCAAATGTCTACCCTGCAATATACATCTAATATTGCCATGTGCGCGCTACAAATATCCTATTCCAGGAATCAATGGGGAGGTTCAAAAATGTGATTCAGGAAATCACAGGGTCTTCACCATGACACTCTTCGTGATAGATCCCCTTCAAGGCATAAGGGCAAGCATTTCAAATGGCCCTTGCCCCAGAGGCAGAGGTAGACTGTATTATCAGGGGTTCTGTGGTCCCTTCACTGAGGAACCCTACCAGCACCTCTAAGGAGTTACCTAATTGCTGCACACTGGAGGCAGTCAGGGGAGCTTAACCTTCCACCCACAAGTCTGGAAAATCATTACTTCCAGTTTGTGGGTGTTAAGGATAATTACCAGACCCTATGCCATAATTTTTTTTATATCCACTAATCAAAACAGTAAAGATTCCTGATATTCTACCTGATCATTTGGAATCTGCAGCATCAGAAGTTTCAAAGTTGATAGAACAAATCATTCCAACTGGTCCCCTCAGACCAGTTAGAATCCAGAGTTTATTCCAGGTTCTTTTTAGTTCCAAAGAAGACAGAGGACCTCATATCAATATTAGAAGACCTAAGCCACCTTAGTCAGTTTATCAAACAGAATAAATTCTGGATGGTCACGGTACTCTCCATACTATCTCTGTTGAGGAATGGTGATTGGATGTGCTCTGTAGGACCTCCAAGTTGTCTATTATATAAATATTCATAGGTAATCCAGGAGACTCTTCCGTTTTCGGCTCAGGATCAGTCATCATCAATTCAGACCACTGCCATTCAGTCTTACCATAACCAACAGTGATTCATCTGGTTCAACATCCCACCCTCCTTCCCCCTTTCAAACTGCCATCTACAAACGTCTGGTATTCAGTCAGACCTTGACTAAGACTCTGCCCGCTTAAGATTACCGTATCAAGCTTAGCATATTCAAGTTATTTTATTCCATGAGAGTTTTTGTTCTTAAGATAGTTTCTGTATGATTAGAAACAGCAGACTCAATCTGAGGTAGTTTAGATAGAAGGAGGGAATTGTGGGTAAGGGAGGAGATAGAATCTCTGATCCAAAACCTTGGTATAAAACACAGAGGTCAGATCTGACAAACCAGATGTTGAAACGGGCAAAAATGAAGCAGCACAGATATATTGATATGGTAAGTACATAACTTTCATATACACCCCAATCCAAAACTTAAATTAAAACTGTCTGCCTGAATTTTGATACCTTTTAGGCTACTCTTAGAGGACATGTAGCAGGTACTAAAGGAGGCAAGAAATCCTGCTGCTAGAACATCTTATGTTTACATGTAGGAAAATTTTCTAGTTGGTGCCTACCCAGTAACCAGGGCCACTTAGAGGATTGTTCCACTGGTGCTTAAATGTGTGTGTTAGTTACTAGCCTCTGGTCTTCATACTGCTTTGTCAAGGTATGTCTTGTGGGCCACTTCAGTATGTTTGTCCGTGGATCCATCTCTTTCTTCAATGTTATGATAGGATTGTTTCACCTGAGATCACTTTGCAAACAGGTTGCCCCTTCCTGGCATCTTAACTTTCTGCTGGAGAAGTTAATGACATCTCCATCAGAACCTGCACAGAGAGATTTTTCATTACATGGAAAACTGTTCTCTTTGTTATGACATTTGCAAGATGAGTATCTGAATTATGATCTCTCTTAGTAGGTTGACCCTGTCTGGTCTGTTTTTAGGATGGGGTATCCATAACAACAAATCCCTCTTTCATACCCAAGAATGTTTCAGAGTTTCTTTGAATTAGGCTGTCAGTCTCCCAGTGTTCTTATCCTAACTCTCAGAACCATGGAGAAGGGGATTACACATGGTCATGCACAAATGGCTCAGGTACTATCTTGACAGAAACAAGTTTTTTTATTAAAAACACTGCTGTTTATTTCTTATTTAGGGACTAAGAAAGGACAGCCTGTGTCAAACAGACCATTTCCAATTGGTTGTCCTCGGCTATTCCCATTTGTTTTACACACCATGATAAACCACATCCAGGCAGTATTATGGAATTACTCTGAGGAGCTTGTCGTCTTTGACATATTGAGAAGGGGTAGATTCTCAAAGGTTTCAAGAGACAGCTGCATGGTCTTCTGTATAGACTCATACAAAGAATTACATACTGGATTATTTTGTGTAGATCCAGAACTGGCTTTGCTAGACCATTGTCTAGGGGCTGCTGGATCCATATCCTTCCTTCTCCCAAGTTGGATAGGCTTTAGTAATCAACTGATACAGCCTAAAGGCTATAAGAGATGATCACCAAAGCCTGTTCATATAACCTAAAGGCTATTGCAGCAGTGAGATGATGAACATAGTACAGCTGTGTGTGTTGCACTTACTTGTAACAGTAACTCTTCGAATTCCTCACTGACATAATAGTCGCACCCACCCATCACCCCCTTTGTAGCATATAGAGGTACTGTTGGGGAATGGCTTGGTGGTTATTTCTTGTTTGATTAGTTCTGGAATAGTATGCTATTTCTTAAATTTTAGACAAAAAAAGTTCTGAAGGTTTTCCACTCTAACTGCTGACTTTCCCTCCTCCAGGCTGGCCTATCAGCAGTCAGACTGTAAGTTTGGAAGTGAGGCAGGGTTTTTCGAAGCTGGATAGTTAGTGTGCCTTGGGCAAGGCTACTGCACCAGTGAGGAATTCAAGCATTTACTGTTATGGATAAGTACAGTTTACACAACTGTAATTTTCATTTATTGATATATTTTTGAATATAACAATGGGAAGAACAATGGTTTCAGCAGGTCTGCAAAAGCATTGATTTTTACAATATAATTTTATTAGCAACATTAGCAAAATAATACAAAGAATATATAATTATATCTAAAAGTACAAACTTCCAGCTAGGAGTTAACTAGGCTAACCTCAGAAACTGAGGTGTACTGTGATACACAGCAGCACAGATATCAAACTATTAGTAAATATACACACTCCAAACCTGCATAGAAGAACTTAGCATTTTGTGTAAAGTAATGACCAAGTTGTTCTAAATTGAACTAGCCATGATCTTTAAAACAGGTGTAAGAATATTTCTTTAAATATTATCACCAACTTGGTTACCGTTACCCAGTGCACATCTTCTCCCGTGATTCCCATCACTACCCTGTTTAGACTTCAGAAAAACTACCTTTTGACAACTGTATGATGAAATTACAAAATTCTCCAATGCTTACCCCAAAATGGAACTGGGATATGCAGCCACCTATACTTAGGATCTTTATGTCCATCTAGATGAATGTAGTGATAAAACTTTCTCCACCATGACCAAATACAGCAGCAAATTCAATAATTCCCCACCTACCCACTTACCCAGTTGTCAGTAGATGTAAATACATTTTACATTAGAGGTGTAAAAATACTTAGATTATTTTGCAAGACCAGATCCTGCCATCAGATTGTGAATGTAAAATGCCTCACCAAGGAACTGAAGACACCTATTAAGACTAACAAAGCTTCACATGAACACGGGCTTGCTTCTGAGGCTAAGGATAAAAAGTTTTTTTTCAGCTACATTAAAAAATGAGTAATTCACATCTTTGATAATTTAATGGCATCTCTTACTCAGATCCTAACAATATTGCCAAGATAATGGCTAACAAGTTTGCTGCAAATTTCTCCCCTGAAACTGTCATCTGTCACCCCCTCCCAGAACATACTGGAGTCACTCCCCCACTATCTCCAAGGACTGTATCCTTAAAGTGCTCTTTAAGACCAAAAATACTTTGATGGGTCCTGACAAAATTCAAGGCTGTCTTATCAGCAGTGTCAAGCAGGCATTTGTTGATCCCCTCCTTAAGTTGTTCAACCTAATCCTTTTGCCCTAGGCTATGTTCCCAGTCTGTGCTGCACTGTGGTGCTGATGCCCCTTCATAAGACTGGTCCACCACTGACCTAAGCAACTGTAGGCCCATCAGCCACCTAGTCTTGTCTGCAGAGCCATGGAATGTATCATTACTGACCTTACAAACCAGAAAATATTAAGAATTTAATCAAGCTGGACCCGCAGCAATTCAGATTTGTTAAGGACAGGGCACAACTCTGCAAATGTGTCAACTTACTGAAAATGAGACATGGGTCACAATGATCACACTGTCCATTCTGCTTACCTGGATCTAGGAAAAGCATTTTGCCCATTGGGCTGTGGTCATACATTGGACATACGGCATTAGGGAAGGGTGCCCAGACTTTGGTATGCTGACCAGACGTATGGCTATCCTTGGCAGGCTATCCCATAGGTTATTAGCACTGCAACAGTGGTCAGTCAAGACATCTCCTGCTTTGATAAGTTATTACACAGCTATAGTGTATATTCTGTGCAACTTTCCACAGATAACATATTTGGTGTAAAGCATATAAACTCCTTATTCCCACCAGCAGCTTCTGCAACGTCCAGTAAGCCAAGTATCTTACATGCTTATAAAAATCCATCTCCTCTGTTGAATAAGCTTTTCATGGCTCTGATACATCCTTCTGTTAGAGATTATGTTCATGTCACGCCCTCAGCCCAATGCATAACATTCCCCTGATGGAAAAATGTCACCTCACTTAATATTTTACTCAGTACTTTCATTTCAGTTTGTGGGGTGATGTAATCATTGGCAGATGTCATCCTCTAATTATTCTAGTAGCCCCTCATCAGGATAAGTCTTGCTTACTTCCCTGTTTGACTTCTCATTTTCTATTACATGGGGGTCTCTCTCTAGCTGTTAATGTGATTGCTCCACTTCTTTTTGCACCTTGAAAACTTATGTTATAACATTTCCTAAATCCCATTTTTTTCAGTTTACTATATTCTTACTGGTTAAAATGCATTTCTTGGAGCATTACCAGAATTATTTTATTTGATCTAATGCACATTAACACTTTGTTCCTTTTGATGGGGTCAGCTAACCCATTTGCTTTGCATGACATAATTTTAGGAGTCTCCATAATTGTTCACTTCAGCTTCGTCTTCTTATCTTTTTTCATCTTCTCTCATTTCCTCTAGCTAGCAGCCATAATCTCAGTCATGTATATATTCAGACCTGCACCTGATTTTAATACTCTATACTTTAGATTTTTACCAACTTGTACCCTCAATTCCCATTTAAATCCAACTTTTTCTGTTGAATAGTATACACAAAAACCCAATATGCAGTATAATTTTACAAGGTGAGAACAGATGATGTAATTAGACAGCCCCCTACAGCCTGTACAAGCTCTACTGTTTAGCTAGCATACGCCAAGCTGCTTATCCAAGCCTATATCACCACAATTTTACTTTCATTTCCCCATCCTCCCCTTACACACACGTTATAGGACACCTTCACAATAGAATAATTTGTCTGCATCCCCCCCCCACCCCAACACACACACACACACACACTCTCTCTTACTTATTTCCCTTCTAATTTAGTCATTCTACCCTTAAATAATTACTTTAGATTTTTGTTTCTGTGAAATACATTGAAAAGAATATTTAACATGATTTACTGCTTAATGATTCTTTGAGTTAAGTATTTTTAAGAAGTAGCTTCTATTTTACATTCCCTTGCTACTTAAATAATAAAGTGCTTCTGCGTTCTTGAACTACTTCAGTTTCCTCTTCTATTTTTATTCTTACTCTTATGATTTATTTGTTGCTGCTGCTTGGGCAGGTTTCTTAGCTTTACAACTTTAATTTGTTTTTCAGTGTGGTTCTTGTACAAATCTAAAAGTAAGCATTCCCTTTTAAGAAACCTACAAATTATTGAATCTGATGTTGTCATTTTCATTCCTTCCTCAACTGATGGGTGTCAGATCCAACTCTGACATTTCTTCTAGATCTTCAGATCCAAAAGGTTTAGCTCCTTCCTTTACCCATAATGCCCCACCAATCTAACATACTTCAGATCTCGTTTGCCACCATATCGCTACAGATCCTCTCATTCTCGAGCTATTGAGGTACAGGTATGACCCTGATCCTGAGTAGCATCCTGCCTTCACCAAGAATGATACCACGGTATAAAGAAAAAATTCTCAATTTCAACAATTGGCCAAGTTTCTGGTGTCATTCAAAGGGGATCCAGTGTCTGTGCGCCTAGGATGACATGCTCGACAAGCCATGCTGCTTCGCTAGAGATGGCTTGCACTTGTCACCCTTAGGCTTTCGAATACTTGCCAAGGCTCTTGCCACCCCCATAGTGCCTTTTTTAGGCAAGGCTCAAAAGACAAACCCACCGCCATAAATAACACAAGTAACAAAAACTGAGGGTACTGCTACTCAATGCCAAAAGTCTAAACCTCAAAATGCACGCACTTGAGGCACTCCTCAGTATGGAGAAAATCGATATATGTGCAGTAACAGAAACCTGGTTTAAGGCTCCAGAGAGCACACCAGCACTTCCAGGCTACAGCTCATACCATACATTTCGGCTACAGAACCCAAACCGAAATACAAAAGGCGGGGGCGTATCCATATTCTTCAAGGATACCCACACCTCCAGGTTAGTGGCACAGCACGATGCTTCAGAGGTCATCCACGTACAACTAACAATGGGCAAAACTTCAATTCAAATTGTAGCTTGCTACAGATCACCCACCATGTCCCAGGACCCCCGTTTCGCGTTTCTGGAAACACTGGGAAACATAAAGGTCCTACCAAACACCCTAATATTGGGTGATTTAAATTACCCAAACATTAACTGGGAGAACTAATCAAGTGCTAACTCCCTTTCCCAACTTTTCCTAGAATTTATAAACTCAAATGCCCTGGTTCAACTGGTCAACAACTCCCACCAGAGCTGACAACATATTGGACCTGGTCATCACCAACATGGGCGACCGATGTTCCACACCAGAGGTCAACCCCTCGCTGGTTAGATCTGACCATAAACAAATCACTTTGGATATACATATTCCGTCCCCACCCCTGGACAAGAAAGCCACCATGAAAAACTTTTCAAAAGCAAACTTCACGTTACTTAAGACCGAGGTGGAAAGTTTCAAAGCCCCCATGTTGAAGGATAACACTGTCCAAGCTGCAAAATCCTTTACTAATGCATTCTACGGGCAGCTACAAGAATGCATGGATCGTGCCATCCCAAGCAAAACTAAGACTCACTCCTTCAAGAAAAGGAAGCCAGTCTGGTGGACTCCTGCCATAAACAAGCTATACAATAGAAGGAGGAAACTAGTACAGAAAAGAGTAAAATCCCAAGAAGGGAAGACATCCCTGATCAGTATCAGCAAGAAACTACGATCCCTCATAAAATTATCCAAGGTGAGCTTTGAAAGAAAAATTGCCAAGGACTCCAAAGATAACCACAAGGCATTCTTTAGCTATGTCAAGAATCTAAGTGGCAATGCTCAGATCTGCTCGGAGTTAGTGCAGAATGGCACAAAATACACTGAACCAACCGATATCGCCAACATCCTGGCAGACAGGTTCAGTGCAAACTTCACCCCCCTCTTACCCCGAAAAGGGCCCATAACTATACCAGAAGAATGTAGAGTCCCTGAAATCACAGACACTCAGGTTAAAACAGCCCTCTCCAAAGCCAAAAACTCTGCATCAGTGGGACTGGACGGTGTCCCAGGATGTGTCCTACACAAGCTCAAAGACAAACTAATCCCTCACCTAAACACACTGTTCAAACTCAGCCTCTCCACAGGCTACATACCCATAGAGTGGCGCACAGCAACGGTTATTCCGCTCCACAAAGGTGGAGCCACAACAGACCCCGGGAACTATCGCCCTATAAGCCAGGCTAGCTTGGTCTGCAAGAGTATGGGAGCGCACCATCATGGAACTCATTAACAGAGACATTGGTAACTTCCAAACACTGGACCCTACCCAGTTTGGCTTTGATAATGGCAGATCATGCCTCCTGAACCTGGTGGACTTCTTTGAGACAGTTACCAAGGCTATAGATGAGGGAAAGGTGGTACACACGGCCTACCTAGACCTTGCTAAGGCCTTCGACACCATTCCCCATTCTGGTGTTATAGACAGGCTCACCAGCCTGAACATAAACTCCTACATCACGAGATGAGTTGCCAACTGGCTCACGGACAGAACCCACATGGTGAGAGTTGCAGGAGCTAGGTCCATCTCTAAACCGGTTACAAGTGGTGTTCCCCAGGGCTCAGTCCTAGGACCCCGCCTGTTCGGCATATACTTCTCAGAGGTACAGGAAAGCACAGGAGGACTATAGCTGACAAAGTTCACAGATGACTGCAAACTAGGGGCTATAATTGACTCTCCAGCTGACACAGACATCCTCCAAAAGGGACGCACTGAGACGGATACCTGGTGTCAAAATCATGGCCTCAAGCTAAATGCCAAAAAGTGCATAGTCATCCCCTTTGGAAAAAACAAAGTACCCACAAACTACCACATAGGTGGTAGTCCCCTAAATACGGAAGACGTAATAAGGGATCTGGGGACCCAAGTAGATAGTAATCTTACCTTTGATAATCACATTGCCATAGTGGTTAGAAAATCCTTCTACGTGGCCCACCTAATCACAAAAGGGTTCGCATCCAGATCAAAAGAGGTCATTGTGCCCCTCTACTCATCACTTATCAGACCCATCTTAGAGTACAACGCCCCATTTGGGATGTACCTTACAAGACACCTGCAACAGCTGGAAAGACCACAGAAGTACCTCACGAAGAGGATCAATGGCCTCAAACAGATGCCCTATGCAGCTCGACTAAAGAAACTCCAGTTGTACTTGGTTGCATGCCGCCTACTCATAGGTGATCTCTGCCTGACATACAAGGCCATGTCCAACCCAGAATTGATGGACATGCTCCACCTAAAGAAAACCTTATCCCCTCGAGCCACACGCTCTAGGGATCTAAACCTCACCACAACAACAAATAGGATGTGCTGGAGGGGTAGATTCTTGTCCCAGAGACTTCCCATGCTTTGGACCAAGATCCCAGTCTACATTACGCAGAGCTCCTTGCTAACACTCTTCAAAAGAAACCTTGACGAGTGGATGGGAAACAGAAAGTTTACCTCGGGGATCACTTCAGTGGCTCTGCTGGACAGAGGCACAGGGAACTAATCTAAGGGGACAGCGAAAGCCAACACATTCTGGCTAGGCTTATAAATGCGTGCGGGCAGATAGCCTAGTACCCACCTATGAATCCATTGGTGCTTTTTCTGGGTTAAAACAGTGAGGTCTTCAATTTTTTATGTATCATTAGGCTATCTGCTAGTGCTCTGTCACCTTCTGCCCTTATTCCAGTAATTTTCTTCCACTAGTCGACTCTTTTTTTGTGACCTTATTCCAGACCTCACTATTTCTTTACAGTACCATTGGTTGTCACTTTGCTTTCTCTTCTGTCTGTCTTCTTCCTACCCTTTTTAATGTATTCTTCACTACCATTGTTGGCGGTCTTTCTTACCTTTCAACAAAAAAAAATATTTCATCTAACATTTTACAGTTTAGTTATTTTTATGGGCCTTTCCTTTCCTTAGGTATGCTAGTATGTCTGATAAACCAGCTGACTTCAAGAAATGCATCACCTGTGGGCATAAAATACTTGATTCAGATGCCTATAGGGAATGCGTCTACTGCTTGAGTTCTGGCTATTTAGATGTAGATTGTATAGTTTATGCTGGCTTCAACTCTGGAGCACGCACAGGCAGAAGTAATACACTTGGTAGTTTGAAGGGACTTCTTCCTCTAATTCAGGAATATGACAAAAGGAAGCCCAACTTGGCTCCCATGGACAGAGTTTACAAAGAGATCTCTGGATCCTACACTGTCTTTGACACTTTCCTTAGAGCCACTTCCACAAGTGTCACAAAAGTGGGCTCTGATATCAAAATCACCTTGGATCCAGTCACATCTTAATGATACTATACCTTCCCCACTCTCTTTTCGCTTTTTGCAGGAGTCTCTTTGCAAGCAGTCAAGGCCAGCATCCATTAACACCTCAGTGAGGTCTTGCAAGAGTTTGTCTGATGCTGAAGTAGATAGGATGATGAGGAAATTTCTCAGAGCTCAGATTCAGATGGGGTAATTTAGACTTTGTCTCTCACAGGAATTGTGAGCATGCCCAAGACTACTCCCCCTGTAGTTTCTCCTTCTCCGATCTGATCTGCTGTTTCAGAGCACTCAGATCCAAGATCTGGGGGTATCCTCATCTGATCTGAAGGCAATTTGTTTTCTGACTGCATTCGTCTCCCTGCGCCATCAGGTTCTGAATCTTTTGGAGTCTGATGACTCAAAGAACTAGAATTGGTGCCAGATCCATGGGACCAGAGTTGACTCCAAAGTTGTTGGAGCCATCCCTGCCCCTCAGAGCTTCAGCTCTGGATAACTCAGGTCTGACTCCATCCTCAGGTGGAGTGCTTTCAGGGTTTCAGGGGTTGGCAGTGCATGAAATATTGGCTCTCCTACCTCTGGCTTCAGTCTTCCTTGGGCACTCTGCCTTCAAGATTCGGGAGAGGACTTTCTCTTTACCTAGAGAAAGGACATTTTAAACCCCCATTGATCAGATCACTATACCACGTTAGGATCTTTGATCTAAACCTCCATCTTCCATTCCACTGCGACAGCCAGCCTATTCAAGTCTCCAGTCAGTCCCTCAGGACTCCCTAACATTGGTGATACCTCACCAGATCTTCCCACTGATGAGACCCCTCGGAAGAGTATGTGTAAAAGGAGGCACAGATTCCCCTCAGAAATCTTTCATGGAGGACACTGATTTCTATAGTATAGTAGGGTCCCCCACATTTCCACCTGAAGACATTTCCTTTGGAGATATTCTTGAACTCCTAAAACAAAAAGGTGGTTGGTCTACCGGCACCTGCTCCCAAGAGGAGTCTGTGTTCATGGAGGCTTTTGGGTCTGGCCCCATTACTTCTTGGTTCATAGGTTGATACTAGGCTATCTGCCCTAGGGCATTTATAAGCCTAGCCAGAGTATGTTTGGCTTTTGCCACCCTTTTAGATTAGTTGACTGTGTCTCTGTATAGTAGGTCACAGAAGATAGCGCTCTTAAGGTTAGTTTACTGTGCCTCTGTCTAGTAGGGACACAGAAGAGATCCCAGGGGTAAACCTACGATCTCCCATCCACTCGTCAAGATCCCTCTTGAAGAGGGTCATTGAGGGGCGCTGCCTAACATGGATTGGGATTTTGTTCCAGAGTGAGGGGAGCCTCTGGGATATGAATCTGTCCCTCCAGCATGTCCTATTTATTTCTGTGCTGAGGTTTAAGTCCCTAGAGCGTGTAGCTATAAAGGAATTTGGTTTTCCTGAGGTGGAGCATGTCCATTAATTCTGGGTTGGACATGGCTTTGTACGTCAGGCACAGATCGCCTCTGAGCAGGCGGTAAGCAACCGAGTAGAGCTGGAGTTTCTTTAGCCTAACTGCGTAGGGCATCTGTTTGAATCCCTTGATCCTCTTGGTGAGGTACTTTTGGGGTCTTTCCAGTTGCTGCAGGTGTCGGGTAAGGTACATCCCAAATGGGGCATTGTATTCAATTATGGTCCTGATAAGTAGAGGGGCACAATGACCTCTCGATCTAGATGTGAACCCTTTCTTGATGAGGTGGGCTATATAGAAGGTCTTTCTAACCACTTTGGCAATGTGATTGTCAAAAGAGAGATTGCCATCTACTTGGGTCCCCAAATCCCTAATTACCTCTTCTGTACTTAATGGATTACCACCTATGTGGTAATTTGTGGGCACTTTGTTTTTCCCAAAGGGGATGACTATGCACTTTTTGGCATTTAGCTTTAGGCCATGGCTCTGGCACCAGTTATCCGTCTCTGTGAGACCCTTTTGGAGGATGCTTGTGTCAGTCGGCGAGTCGATTATGGCACCCAGTTTGCAGTCATCTGCGAACTTGGTCAGCCATAGTCCTCCCGTGTTAGCCTGTACCTCAGAGAAATATATAATACCAAACAAGAGAGGTCCCAGGACTGTGCCTTGTGGGATGCCACTTGTAACTGGTTTAGAGTCTGACATGGCACCTGCAATTCTGACCATGTGGGTTCTATCCCTGAGCCAGTTTGCAACCCATCTTGTGACATAGGGGTTGATATTTAAGCTGGTGAGCTTATTTATGATGCCCGAGTGGGGTATTGTGTTGAAAGCTTTTGCGAGGTCCAGGTAGGCTGTGTGGACTACCTTCCCTTCATCTATGGCCTTGGTGACTGTTTCAAAGAAGTCGACCAGGTTCAAGAGGCAAGCTCTGCCCTTAACAAAGCCGAATTGGGTAGGATCCAGCGTTTGGAGGATGTTCATCGTTTCACTGTTGCAGTCATTACTCTTGGGTTATCCTGCTGGCAGGCTACCCGCAGTCAGCCTGAATTCCAAAGTCCTGGTCCGGCGTCGGTTGCTGTCACCTCTTCCCTGACGTCAGTGCGCCAGGGGTATAAAAGATGCAGCCGACACCATTTTCTTCAGTCTTTCTTGCCGCGCGGTGCCCGAAGCAAAAGCAGTTCGCAAGTGCCGGTCGGCAGACTCCTGAGATTTTCAAATCCGAATTTCAGAACCGAAGTCTTCATTAAAGCTAAGTACCCCATTGGGGAAACTTTTTTCTTGCTCCAGACCGATGTCAGAAAAAGTTAACAATTGTATTTCTTGTGGGAAGCAAATACCTCATAAGGATTTTCATTCTTACTGTATTCCTTGCCTAGGCCCTGACCACGACATTGCTAGCTGTCGGTTTTGTGCTACATTTAACCAACGCACTATTAAGCGTCGGTTCAATTTTGCATTTCATTACTTTGGCCAAAGATTTAACTATATAATGCCGTTGGAACAGCCGACGACCGGAGTTTACAAAAAACGCAAGGACAAGGAAAAGGATAGGCATCAGAGGTCCAAAACCGACAGTGAGGCCTCCACTAGGCCAGTTGCCGGTTCTCAGTGAGGCGCTTTCGCAGCCCCTGACGCCCGCTACCTCAGAGCCACAGGCCGCTTCCGACTCCCACGTGGAGCCGACTGGGCCTCTGGATACTCAAGGTATTGGACACTCGGAAATCATTCCCTCAGATGGGTCTGGAGCCGCTGAGTAGGCATCGACTTCTGAGGATGTCTTCAGACCTACACAGTTATATGTTAAGCCATCTTCAGCTTCAAAGACTAAAGCAGTTCTAAAGACAAAGAAACAAGTACAGCATTCTCCTACTCAGACTTCCATGCCTAAAAAACAGATGCTTAAAATGGCCGAAGACCTAATTACTTTGATCAGGGGTTCCCATCCCCCTCCTGATAAGAGGCCTAGGCAAGAGACAGAATATGATTCTTCTGATCAGGTTTCATTTTCCTCTGATTCCTCTTCTGAACAGGGATACTCTTTTCCTCCCTATGAGGATTCTGATGCTGAAGAATCCATTCCTTCAGCCTCTCCTCCTGAGGATTATTCTTTTGGGGAAACCCTGCATACCATGAGGGAGCATTTCCACTGGGAGAGCCAAGATTACTCAGAATCTAAGAAAAGGCTCAGAGACTTTCTTCTGCTACCTCAGCACAAATGAGCTGGAAGTTATGTGAGCTGCAGGAGCTCAATTCTGACTGGCTGACGGAGCTGATGCAATATTTGAAAAAGTAAGAAAACCAAAAGAAAAAATCAGAAATGAAGGGGTGCTACTCTAGACATTGTAGGTGATGTATTTTCAGAGTCCAGCCTGTCTCCTGACTCTTTACCCCCTGCACCTGCTAAGCCAGACAGATACTACAGGGTCCCAAACTCTCATAACTTTCAATATAAAAACCCCGCTGCTGACTCAGAAAACTATATCTCAGGGTCCCAAAGGGGTCAAGGCTTCCACTGCAAAATCCCTGTCCCCTCTGATAGGGATTCTAGGGCACTGGACAGATGGGGGAAAAAGTTTACACTTCTGCTACCTTGGCTGTAAGGGCTTTAAATTGTCAGTTTCATATGCTTAAATATCAGCAATACTTAATGTCACTGCTTAAACAGAAAATGTTGACAAATTCTGAATGTTCTGAGAATAAGGAAATACAGGATTTATTGCATGCAGCTGAACAAGTGCAAAAGCATACTTTGCAATGTGGTTATGATTCACTGGAGGCCTCTTGCAGGGCTGCTGTTACAGGTTCTGTCATTAGAAGGCATGCTTGGTTAAAGGAACAGAATCTGCCTGATCATGTTAAAGCAAAATTATTAGATGCTCCATTACAACATGATACTTTGTTTGGTGCTAAGGCAGAAGAGGTGTTGAAGAAAATGGAGGATAAAGCAAAATCCATGCAGACGGTTAAGGATTTCCTACAGGTACAGCCACCCATATTTAGCAGGAACTAGCCTTCAAAGAATTGGTCCTTTCCAGTGTCAGACAGGCCACAAAGAGGCAGATACAGATGTCCCAGAGGCAGATCTCAGCCCCAAGGCTCATACAGGCCTATACAATGGGGTGCTCCTACCTCCAAAAGCAGAGAAGACAAATCACAACCTTACAGGAAACAGTCCCAATGACTTTCGTCTGCCAGATCCAAGCACTTATCTTTTGGCAGTCCCCTTGGGGGGAAAACTAGCACTTTTTTCTCCAAATTGGCAAATGGGTCTTGAGCATAGTGTCCCAGGGCTACAGGTTCCACTTTCACACCCTGCCAAGGGCAAAAGGTATGCCAGACCTGCCAAACAATCAATGGGCAGAGGCACAAAAGCAAATTGCATCCGTCATGGACATGAGGGATATTCAACAAGTACCACAGCAAGAGCAGGGACAAGGATTTTACTCGAGACTTTTCTTGGTGCCCAGAAAGGACAAAGCCTGGAGACCAATACTGGACCTGTCTATACTAAACACATTTCTGGATGTTCCAAAATTCAAGATGATGACACTGCAGCAGCTACTGCTCATGCTGGGCAAGAAGTCTTGGCTCGTAACTTTGGACCTAAAAGAGGGATACCTGCATGTTCCAATCAGACAATCCTGCAGAAGATACCTCAGATTCATAGCTGGCTCAATGCACTACCAATTCTCTGCACTGCCCTTTGGCTTATCTACTGCGCCCAGGGTCTTCACAAAATGCCTGGCATCAGTAATTGCATTTTGCAGACAAAGAGGAATTCAAATATATCCTTACTTGGACAACTGCCTTATTCAAGCAGAGAACAAAGACATTCTTCTAAAGCATCTGGCGTTTGTAAAAAGATTACTAATTTGCCTAGGGTACACAGTAAATGAAAAGAAATCAAAACTAGTACCCTCTCAAGAGATAATATCCCTGGGTGCAAGCTTAAATACAACTGCCCAGATGGCTTATCTCACGCCAGACAAACAAAGGCAACTGACTTCATACTTCAAAAAGTTGGCAATAAAGACCCAGTTATCTGCAAGGAAAATCCTGCAGGCCTTGGGCTTCATGGCATCCTGCATTCTGCTAATTCCATATGCCAGACTGCATATGAGGAAACTACAATGGTATCTAAAAAGTGTTTGGACACAACATTGCCACAGCCTGGAAACATTAGTTACCCTCATCCCCTGCCTGCAACAGGAGTTTTGATGGTGGGCACAGGCCTGTCACCACAACAAGGGTCTGCCATTCACTCTACCCACAGCCAGGAAGACCCTCACAACAGATGCATCAAGTTATGCCTGGGGGGCCCATATGGCAGGAAAATGTATTCAGTGCACTTGGCACGCAAACCAGATGCGTCTTCATATCATTCAAAACGAGATGCTAGCTGCTCAGAATGCCCTGACAACTTTCAAGGATCTGCTTCATCCAGGACAACTATTGATAAAGATGGACAATACTACAGTCATGTGGTACATAAACAAGCAGGGGGGCACACGTTCCTACCCCTTCTGCAGACAAGCAATGACTTTGTGGGACACAACATTGAATTACCAAGTTCACCTGCAAGCACAATTCCTGCGAGGAAAAATAAATACTCTGGCAGACGAACTAAGCAGAAACCTCATGGAACCCAGCAAATGGAAACTGGATCCTCAAGTCTTCAGCATGATAAGGAAATGGGGATGCCCAGACATAGATCTGTTTGCCTCCCCTCACAACTACCAATTACAGAGATTTAGCACAAGGATTTATCACAAACAAGCATGGAAAGTGGATGCTCTATCATTCAGCTGGAAAAACCTAACAGTATATGCCTTTCCTCCACTGCCTCTCCTTCCCAAGGTACTCCTAAAGGTCAGACAAGAGAAGCCAAAAATGATACTGATTGCCCCAGAGTGGCCACGCCAGCACTGGTACCCAATCCTAAAGAACTTGTCTCACGGTCCAGCATGGACATTGCCCCAAACTTCTCACTTACTGACCCAACAAAACAATCAGATCCGGCACAGCCAACTCAGGACCCTAAATCTGGCAGCATGGTGGATAATGTAGCCATTCAGAACACTTCTCTTTCAAAAGCTGTTATGGATGTTATCTTGGATGCCAGGAGGCCCAGTACCAGAAAATCTTATTCAGAAAAATGGAAGAGATTCTGTGCTTGGAACCATGAACAAGGCATTAACACGCAGATATCAAATATTCCTCAGATTTTACAATACTTAACTGAGATGCTGGACAAAGGCCTTTCCTTTTCATCAATTAAGATTCGTGCCTCTGCCATATCAGCCCATTACAATACGGAACCACCTATTTTTTCTCATCCTTTAATAAGGCAGTACCTCAGAGGGGCCAAAAACATCAGGCCTCCAAGGAGAGCACCAGTACCTGCATGGGACCTCAATTATGTCTTGGAAAAACTCACACTGCCTCCTTTTGAGCCATCCTCAACAGCTGATATAAAATTCTTATCCTGGAAAACAGCTCTGCTCCTAGCAATAACCTCTTCAAGAAGAGTCTCGGAGTTACAAGCACTCATGGCTGTGGAACCCTTTATCATTTTTCATCCAGACAGGGTTTTTCTGAGGACAAACCCTACATTTATGCCTAAGGTGGTGTCCAGTGTGGCCCTCAACCAAACCATTCACTTGCCTACCTTTTATCCAAACCCACAGAACAAGGGTGAGAAAATTCTGCATTCTTTGGACATACACAGACAGCTACGCTTCTACTTGGACAGAACTAAAGTTTTCAGAAAGACTGAGCAACTTTTAGTGGCATATGCTGCAGGATCACAAGGAAAGGCTATCTCAAAACAGACTATTTCTAAATGGATAGGTCATTGCATTCGTTTCTGCTACTCACAGCATGGCAAATTAGTACCTAAGGGCATTAAGCCTCATTCTACCAGAGCAACAGCCACTTCAGCAGCCTTCTTCAGAGGAGTACCAACCAAAGACATCTTAGAGGCTGCAACTTGGAGTTCAGTGCACACCTTTACAAAGCACTATCACTTACCTCTTTACTCTAAATCCAGAGCAGGCTTTGCCACTGCAGTTATGCAGGGCCTCATAGCCTCTTCTAATCCTATTTAGCCCAGCCACCCATCCTCAGCTTTGGGTTTCAACCCAAGAGTAATGACTGCCACAGTGAAACACGAGGAGCATAGTACAGTTGTGTACCTACCATAAATGTAGATGTTCGAGTGTATTCACTGTTGCAGTCCAGGTTACCCTCCCACCTTCCCCCTTTCTTTTGCTGGGGTTTATCTGTACTTCTCTATTCTATACAACCTATGTGGTGTATTTGCTTGTAGATGAAGGAAATGTTACTTTAGTGCATGTATGTTTATTGGCATAATATATTTAGCCTACCCTTTTGGGGGCATCTGACATCTGGGGCAAGAAAAACTGAAGAAAATGGCGTCGGCTGCATCTTTTATACCCCTGGCGCACTGATGTCAGGGAAGAGGCGACAGCACCCGACGCTGGACCAGGACTTTGGAATTCAGGCCGACTGCGGGTAGCCTGCCAGCAGGATAACTCAAGAGTAATGACTGCAACAGTGAATACACTAAAAAATCTACATTTATGGTAGGTACACAACTGTACTTTCCCAATGTCTTTGTTTATGAGTTCCATGATGATATGCTCCATAGCTTTGCAGACCAGGCTAGTCAGGCTTATAGGGCAATAGTTTCCAGTGTCTGTTGTAGCACCACCTTTGCGGAGTGGGGGACCACTGTTGCTGTATGCCATTCCTTGGGTACATATCCTGTAGTAAGGCTGAGATTGAACAGCGACTTCATATGAGGGTTCAGTTCTTCTTGGAGCTCGTGTAAGACGCAGCGCGGGACACCGTCCGGTCCCATTGATGCTGTGTTTTTTGCTTTGGAGAGGGCAGCTCTCACCTGTGCATCTGTGATGTCAGGGAGGCTACACTCTGTTGGGATAGACATTTGCTCTTTTGGGGGGGAAGGGGCGGAGAAGTTTGCATTGAACCTGTCTGCCATGATGTTGGCAATGTCTGTGGGTTCAGTGTATTTTTTGTCATTTTGCACCAACTCAGAGCATATCTGGGAGTTGTCACCCAGGTTCCTGACATAACTAAAGAAGGCCTTGTGATTATCTTTAGCGTCTTGTGCAATTTTTCTTTAGAAGCTGGCCTTAGATGATTTTATGAGGGATCATAGTTTATTGCTAGTACTGATCAGAGATGCCTTCCCTTTTTGGGATTTTGCTCCATCATGTAGTAGCTTCCTCCTTCTGTTGTATAGCTTATTTATGGCTGGGGTCCACCAGACAGGTCTCCTGCCTTTGGAGGAGTGAGTCTTGGTTTTATTTGGGATAGCACAATCCATGCATTCCTGTAGGTATCCATAGAATGCGTTTGTAAAGGATTCTGCGGTTTGGGCTGTATTTTCCACTGGCCCGGGGGCTTTGAAGGATTCCACCTCAGTTTTGAGAAGTGGGAAGTTTGCTTTTGAGACGTTCTTCACCGTGGTTTCCTTGGCTGGGGGTGGGGATGGGATATGGATGTCCAGTGAGATTAATTTATGGTCAGATCTTACCAATGAGGGGTATACCTCTGGTATGGAACATAGAGTCCCCATGTTGGTGATGATCAGGTCCAATATGTTTTCCCCTCTTGTGGGAGTGGTGACCAGTTGTTCCATAGCATTTGAGTTTATAAATTCTAGGAACCATTAGGCGAGGGTGTTGGGGCTTGAGTAGTGCTCCCAATCTATGTTTGGGTAGTTGAAGTCACCGAATATAATGGTGTTTGGAGAGACATTCATATTCTCCAGTGTTCTCAGGAAAGCTGAGTGGGGTTCCTGAGTTTGGGAGGGTGGTCTGTAGCAGGCTACAAACTGAAAGGCAGTTTTGCCCACTGTTAGTTGCACATGGATGGTCTCCGATGCTTCGTGCAGTGCCACTAACCTGGAGGTGTGGGTATCTTTGATGAATATGGATACTCCCCCTCCTTTTGTGGTTCGGTCCGAGTTTTGGGGCCGAAAAGCATGGTATGAGGTATAACCTGGTAGTGCTGGGGTGCTCTCGGGAGTCTTGAACCAGGTTTCTGTTACTGCACAGATATCTATATTCTCCATACTGAGGAGAGCCTCGAGTGCGTGCATCTTGAGGTTTAGACTTCTGGCGTTGAGCAGCGTTACCCTTGGTTTCTTTTTCCTTGTGTTGTCTATGGAGGTGGGTTTGTCTTTTGAGCCTTGCCTAAAAAAGGCACTATGGGGTGGCAAGAGCCTTAGCCAGTATTCGAAAGCCCAGGGGTGACAGGTGCAAGCTGTCCCTAGCGAAGCAACGTGGCTTGTCGAGCATGTCATCCCAGGCTGACAGACACTGGATCCCCTTTAAATGACACCAATACTTTAGCCAATTGTTAAAATTGATAATTTTGTCTTTATACTGTGGCATCATTCTTGGTGAGGGTAAGATGCTACTGAAGGTCAGGGTCATACCGGCCTAGGCTACATGATCAGAGAGCTCCTCTATGTCTCTTTTCATGTAGTCCAGGGAGGTACATCTCAGGTCATTCACACCAGCATGGACAATGACGGAGTCATATTTGTACTTGCTTTGGAGTGACCTGAGTGCTTGTGTTATGGGGCGGATCCTGGCACCCGACAGGCAGCTTACAGTGACCTTCTCCTTGTTCAGCCTGGTGAGTGGGACGTCAGTGTGTCTGACAATAGAGTCACCTATTACAAGTGTATTAGGTGTGTTGTTTAGCCTTAAGGGATGTGACTGTGTGACACACTGACTTTGTAAACTATGTGATATGTGGCTATTGTTGTGGGGTAGCGGTTGCTTGGATGTCTGCTTTGGAGGTCTCTGCTGCTTGGGCAGATTTTTATTTAGAGCCTCCAAGTATGTTTTTGTGTGTTTGTGTTTGGTTTGCTGTTGCGCTAGGTCTATGTGAAACTGGATTTGTGGTGTGTGTGGTTACCTTCTCCTTCTGACTGACTGCATCAGTACTGGGTTGAGAGAGCTCAGCCTCCAGTTTGGCTATATAGTTGCATCTCTCACATATATTTGAGCTTGTTGGGAGGAGGAGAGGGTGGTCTGTGTACATAAGGCAGTTGTAACATTGCCTCAAGATTCCCAGATTCACCAGCTGGACTGAAGAGTAAACCCGAAACTGACTTTTGGTCATGCCAGAATAGTATAAGGAACTACTTTTTGACTGATCAAAAAGGACCAATAGAGAGCCAAGTACTTAAAGGGAGCATAAGAGGGTGTAGTGCTTTAGTTTATTAGTGCTTACTTATAAGATTACTTATACGAGCAAGTGTAGGGCTTTAGAATGATAATAGAGTGCTTACTTTGAGATTTAGAACAGCTCTAAGGGACAAAGTGAAGAGCTGACTTTGTGGAGCCGGGAATAGTTTAAACCCATTTAAGTGGCGCTGCCCGATGCTGCGCTATGCGCAAAATCGTGCAAATGCGGTTTTTAAAGCAGGGAAACTGAAAGAAATAGGAATTGACCCAAAATGGCCAATAAGCTACTAGTTTCAGGGCTGAGACCACTCCTCCAGGGACAGATAGGCTGCTCAAAGCTCCCTACTCTCACTGGTGAACAGAGAAGCTTCCTCCTATCCAAGTAAGGATATGGGCAACACAGGAAACTATACCACAGTCCAGAATTTAGCAAAACCTGAAATCTGGACTAATCTAGTTCAGCAAAGGCGGGAAAAGAGAATATTTTTTTGTTTTTTTTTCAGGAAACAGCAGAAAAACACACAGAAAACACTGTAAAAGCTATAAACAGGCTAGCGCACTTTAGTGTGTAGCCTACAACAGTTATACAATACAAAAACAACTTAAATTGATATAAAACAAGTGCAAAAACTGTAAAAAGCAGAAGGCAAATGCAATTTAAACTTCTTAAAGCATAGATCAGTTAGAAATTCGCTTTTTAGGTGGGAAAAGGCAATCGGAGCAAAAAACAGAGAAAAAAATACTTAAATCTGGAAAAGTCTCTCTTTGGTCTCTCTTGTATCTTACTCTGCAGGACACCACGAGGAGCTGTCCAGAGTTGTATACTGGTGCAAAACCGCACAAATGCAGGTTTTAAAGCAGGGAAACTGAAAGAGATAGGAATTGACCCAAAACGGTCAATAAGCTACTAGTTTCGGGGCTGAAACCACTCCTGCAGGGACAGATAGGCTGCTCAAAGCTCCCCACTCTCACTGATGAACAGAGAAGCTTCCTCCTTTCCAAGTAAGGATATGGGCAACACAGGAAACTATACCAAAGTCTGGAATTCAGCAAAACCTGAAATCTGGTCTAATCTAGTTCAGCAAAGGCAGGAAAAGAGAATATATATATATTTTTCTTTTTCAGGAAACAGCAGAAAAACACACAGAAAACACTGTAAAAGCTATAAACAGGCTAGCGCACTTTAGTGTGTAGCCTACAACAGTTATACAATACAAAAACGACTTAAATTGATATAAAACAAGTGCAAAAACTGTAAAAAGCAGAAGGCAAATGCAATTTAAACTTTTTAAAGCACAGATCAGTTAGAAATTTGCTTTTTAGGCGGGAAAAGGCAGTCGGAGCAAAAAAACAGAGAAAAAAAATACTTAAATCTGGAAAAGTCTCTCTTGGGTCTCCCTGTTGCCTGTATCACTCTGCAGGACACCACGAGGAGCTGTGCGGAGTTGCATACAAAAACAAACTTTTTAAATCACAGATTCGTTAAAAAAAAATGGCGTTTTAGGCGGAATTAGTTAAGACAGCAAGAAAAGCAGAAAAGTGATACTTTATCACTCCAAAGTCACTCTTTTGTGTCTCTGCTGCTGTAGACTCTGTAGAACACTTGGAAGGCACTTGCTGAGCAGAATACAAGCGTAAAAACTGTGCAAATGAGGTTTTTATAGCAGGGAAGTGAAAGAGATAGAAATTAGCCCAAAATGGCCAATAAACTACTAACTTCTGGGCTGAAACCACTCCTCCAGGGACAGATAGGCTGCTCAAAGCTCCCTTCTCTCACAGGTGAACAGAGAAACTTCCTTCTATCCAAGTAAGGTAATGACAACACAGAAACTTGTAACACAGCCCTGGATTCAGCAATAACCTGAAATTTGGACTATAGCAGTTCAGAAAGGCGGGAAACAAGTATATATATATTTTGTTTTTCAGAAAGTAGAGCAGATGCAATCAAAATTAGCCCAAAAAGGCCAGTAAACTACTAACTTCTGGGCTAAAACAACTCCTCCAGGGACAGATAACCTGCTCAAAGCTCCCCTCTCTCACAGGTGAACAGAGAAACTTCCTTCTATCCAAGTAAGGTATGGCAACACAGAAACTTGTAACACAGCCCTGGATTCAGCAATAACATGAAAACTGGACTATACTAGTTCAGAAAGGCGAGAAACAAGTATATATATATATATATATATATATATATATATTTTTTTTTTTCCCTCCAGAAAATAGAGCAGATACAATCAAAACACGACTTTACCCAATTAACCTGTTAAAAAAGCTTAAAACTGAGCCCTGTTCCAGCAGTCTTCAATCAGACAAGTTCTAACTGCACAGTCCTGCCACTAGGGTACAGAGTAACCTTCTCCAAAAAAGACGGCCTGGATCAGTGCACAAGTTATACAAACAAAGCTAGATCCAGCCGGCCTAAATCTAGTCTATGCTACAGCAAACAAGGCATACCGATTTCAGAAAGAAACAGTTCAGGTAAACATGCGCAATAAGCCTTCAACCAGAAATTCCCAGCTCAGAAAGGCAGAATCCAGCCTCTCCTCCCACAAGAGTGCAGACCACAAACCTTCTTAATGTAAAATAACTGGCCTGAAGCCCAAGTCCTTAACTCAGAACGAATACACTTTTGGAATAACAGACACTGAGCCTTCAATCAGCAGTTCCCAACTTGGATGTACGCTACCTGTCCTGCCACAACAGTGCAGACAACAAACCTTAATGTAAAACAACTGGTTTGAAGCCCAAGTGCTTAAACCAAGAGCCTTAGAATAACAGTTACATTTTAATCAGGGTACTAACAAGCAGTAATAAAGGCAGCAGAATAAATTCAATTGAGTACTTTTAAGAAGAGGCAAAAGCAAAATAAGGTAATAAAGTAGGAAGAAACACAAATACAGTAAGGCAGATGAAGTGCAAATTTTTATTTATTTTTTTTTTTGAGACTGAGGAAACAGAGCAGATTAAGATACTATAGGGGAATGCCCTTCCCAAATGCTCTCTCTCTACACCGAGGAGGAGATGGGACTGGTAGGAGTATCCAAAATCAAAATATGATGTCACTGTACTCAGTTGAGTGAGCAAATGAGATGGGTCCAGGAGGAGTGTACAAAAAGAGATTTACAGCAGGGGCGGGCAATTCCAAAGCCACCAAGATTAACACCACAACAAGAAACAGGGAGGTGGTGGGGTGGGGAACTAACTGCAGAGAGACAGAGACACAATATTTACTGAATCAAAGACACACAATATTTACTGACTCAAATTTTAAATAAGTGCAGAAAAAGATACTTAAATCCACTTGTATCCAGTTGATATATGCAGACAAGTCTCAGTAGCCAGCGCAACTCGATTTAAAATTATGTGCCATCTGATCTGAAGGCAATTTGTTTTCTAACTCCAGTCATCTCCCTGCGCCATCTGGTTCTGAATCTTTTGGAGTCTGAGGACTCACAGAACTAAAGAATTTGTGCCAGATCCAAGGGACCAGAATTGACTCCAAAGTTGTTGGAGCCGTCCCTGCCCCTCAGAGCTTCAGCTCTGTATAACTTGGGTCTGACTCCATCCTCAGGTGGAGTGCTTTCAGGGTTTTAGGGGTTGGCAGTGCACGAAATATTGGCTCTCCTACCTCTGGCTTCAGTCGTCCTTGGGCACTCTGCCAAGATTCGGGAGAGGGCTTTCTCTTTACCTAGAGAAAGGACATCCATACCCCCATTTATCAGATCACTCTACCACGTTAGGATCTTTGATCTAAACCTCGATCTTCCATTCCATTGGGACAGCCAGCCTATTCAAGTCTCCAGTCAGTCCCTCAGGACTCCCTAACATTGGTGATACCTCACCAGATCTTCCCACTGATGAGACCCCTCGGAAGAGAATGTGTAAAAGGAGGCACAGATTCCCCTCAGAAATCTCTCATGGAGGACGCTGATTTCTATGGTATAGAAGGGTCCCCCACATTTCCACCTGAAGACATTTCCTTTGGAAATATTCTTGAACTCCTAAAACAAAAAGATGGTTGGTCTTCCGACACCTGCTCCCAAGAGGAGTTTCTGTTCATGGAGGCTTTTGGGTCTGGCCCCATTACATCTTGGATGACAGGGATTCTGGGTGTTTCCATCCTTGGACAACTGACTCCTAACTGCCTCAACTAGTCATCTACTCCTTCAGGCAAGGGACAACTTGCTCCAGTTGTGTGTCACATAGGCATCACAGTCAATTACAGCAAATTACAACTCACACCTAAGCAGAGTCTGGAGTTAATAGATGCTTGTCTAGACACGTTCAGTCAGATATACTTTCTTCCTCCAACTCATATCCAGCCAGTCAGATCCCAAGTCAAGAAAGTAATCCTGCATTCTTCTCTTCTATCATGACTAATTTTATGAGCCTTGGGATCCATGGCAGCAGCTGTCACCCTAGTCCCTTTAGCCAAGTTTCACATGTGAATTCTGCAGTGGGCCCCGTCAGTACAGTGGTTTATTCTGCAGCAGCCTTTATCCACCCCAGTCAAGATCACACATGCTTGCAAAAGATATCTTCTTTGGTGGCTTCATTCTGATAAAGTTTCCCAAGGATGTCTTTTGTTCCCCTCCTGCCCACAGCCTTGGTCACCACAAATGGCTGTCAACTAGGTTGGGGGGCACTACTCAGGAAGCACAGTCTAAGGTATATGGTCCCCAGAAGAGGCCGAGACGCATATCAGTGTCCTGGAAGTGAGAGCAGTCCTCCTAGTGTTGCAGGCCTTTGAAGACACACTTCTGTATGGGACAGTTGGTGTTCAAATAGAGAATATGTCTGTAATCTGGTGCATCAACAAACAAAGGAGGAACCAGATCTTACCTGCTATGTCAAGAAGCATTGAGTGTATGATGGTGCGTAATCTCTTCCAGCAACTTTCTCATATCAATGCACATACTGGGGAAAGCCAGCGTGATTGCAGACAAACTGAACAAGCCCATTCAGATGCCTGATGAGTGGTTTCTAGATGTCAAAATGGCGGAAAGAATTTTCTGTTGATGGGTCTACCCATGCAACCTTTTCACTTCTCCCCTCAACATCAAGTGCAGCAGGTTCTTTGCCCTGATCCCGCCAAAGGAACCGGGAGATGCTCTAGTCCACAACTGGCCCTCCAGTCTTCTCTATGCTTACTGCCCTGTTACCTCATTCCCAAATTTCAGGTTCTTTGCCCTGATCCCGCCAAAGGAACCGGGAGATGCTCTAGTCCACAACTGGCCCTCCAGTCTTCTCTATGCTTACTGCCCTGTTACCTCATTCCCAAATTTCTACAGAAAACATACCAGTTGTAGCACATAGTTATCCTCATTGCACCCTTTTGGCCTCATCAAATTTGGTTCCCCTTCCTTTGGCCTCATCTTTGATATCCACCCTGGATAGTCGATCCAAGTACAGTCCTCCTGTTTGACCCAAGAGGGATGAGTCATCCGGACATAACAGGGCTCAAACTGACTGCATGGTTTCTCCCATTCCACTGATTGCTACGCTGCACAACCCCCCCCCCTTTCTGTCATATTTTGTTATCTTTGCAAAAAGCAAACACCTTCTACTAGCAAGATTTACAAAAGTAAATGGGAGAGTTGTGTTCTGGGTTCTAAAGAATGATCTGGACCCATTTTTCTGCCCCTGTACCAGCAGTACTTGAATTTTTAGCTTCAGTTTTCAAAAAAAGGGTTAGCTTTTCTACTATTAAGGTCCAGTTGGCTGCCATTTCAAATTTTCATCTAGGTGAAAATAATTCTTCCATGGCTTCTTCAAAATTATGCAAAACCTTACTCGAAGGAATTTTTTTACTTAGACCTTCAGTAAAGAATCCAACTCCTGCTTGGGATTTAACTATTTTTCTTCAGGCTCTTGTCGCAAATCCCATTTGAACCCTCAGCCAGGTCAGACTTAAAGTTTTTGTCCTTTAAAAACATTTTTCTAGTCGCTGTTACATCAGCTAGGTGAGTAACTGAACTCCAGGCTCTATATTCTAAATTTCCTTACTTGGTTTTCTACAAAGACAAGGTTTCTTGACAGACCAACCCATCTTTTTTTTTTGCCTAAGGTAGATTTCGAGTCTAATATCAGCCAGGTCATTAACCTCCTGGTTTTCTTTCCAAAATTTTCAAACAAGAGGAAATGCATGATGTTAAGTTGTCTATCTCGCCTTCATTCTTGCTGGATGGGTTCGGAGCCGACTCGGCCAATACTAAAGCTCGAGAGCTAATTCCACCGGCTCGAGGCTCCCCTATATCCCACAATGCTAGGCAGTAATTACTCAGATCTCGTTTGCCGCTTAGCTGACGAGGTGCTTTTCTACCGGCTCTGGCAGGTTAGTGAAAAATTATTCTATTTTCACAATCTTTAGACCCCTATTACTTTCTTAGTATAACCTTTAGTTTTAATTATCCTTTTCCTTGAATCGATTCACCTCTTTTACCCATAAACCCGCAATTTATTCCCCTTTAACTTTAGGCCTTAGGCCCCTTCCCCTCCTTCTCCTAGTCCTTTAGTGTGACTGGAATTTTATATTTTCTTAAAGGCGTGTGTGTGTGTGTGTGTGTGTGTGTGTGTGTGTGTGTGTGTGTGTGTGTGTGAGTGTTTTTTATTACTTAGGCCTTTACTATGTCTAAGGACTCCAAGGTCTCAGGCGTCAAGAAGTGTGACTCATGCTGTCAGAAATTGTCTCTGACAGACGGTCACACTTCTTGTGTGTATTGCCTGGGACTTTTGCACCTGCAGGACTCATGTGCTGTGTGCCATGGTTTCAGCCCTAGAGTACTGCAGGAACGCAAAAATAAATTGATTTTGCGTGGCTTATTAAAGCCTGAAGGCCCCCCGACCCAGTCTGTGTCGGGGAAGCCTTCTAAGATTTCCAAACAGTCGGCTCCGGCTTCAGAGCCGTCCTCTGGAAGCATCAAAACTGCTTCAACATCGGCTCCGGCTGGAGCCGATGTTTCCAAGCCTCATACTATTACCTCGGCTCCGGCCGGAGCCAAGGCTGATGACTCACTTGGATCCAATACTTTTATCGGAGCAACCTTTAAGAAAGAGATCTAGGTCTCCCTCCATCGGCTCCGTTCACTCGGCACCAGGATCCCCTCTTCTTTCGGAGCGGAGCCATAGATCGCATTCCTCACGGTCTTCCAGGCTATCTGACCAAGATTTGCAAAGGGTAGTGAGTAGACTTCTCAAGTCTGAGGCGCTGGCCCAAATGCTTCATAGCCCGACTCATCAGTCAGTGTCTATTTCTGTCTCTCAATGTGTTCCTCCTCCGACTCCTTTGAGCTCGGAGCCGGGGCTCATCGGAGCCATGACTGTCGGTGCGTCGGATCTGATACCTTCCCTTTCGGCTCCGTCGTCTGCTCCGATCTCCTCTTTGGAGGGATCTTGGTGCCGAGCTTCCCTCGTCGGCTCCGAGGGGGCGAGTGGCATCGGACCCTTGTCTGACCCCGCACTCCCTCTCGGTGCTTCGGCGCTGGTGAGTTCGGCTCCGACATCGGCCTCGGAGCCGTCCCTGTCGGTGCCAGGGGGGGTCCTGCTCTCTTCGGAGCGGGGACCTCCGGCCTTGCCCGATAGGGGTGCCTTCGAAGTCATGCGGAGCGTGCTAGAACCAGTGTCTGCCCCACAGTTGGCTCCGTCAGCCCCTCCATCATCAGTGCCTGCGGTGATTTCTACCCACACCCTTGCTTCAGACCGCAGAGAGCCAACTCCTCAAGTTTCCCCATTGGGAATTTCCTCCTCTTCCGAGGCTTCTCCTGACCCGGTAGGAGAACCCCCTAGGAAGAGGCAGTGCAAGAGGAAGCACATTGACTCCCGAGTCTATCACCTCCGACACTGACTTAGAGGAATCTGAAGGGTTCCCCTCGATCCCCCTCTGAGGATGTCTCCTTTGCTGACATCCTTGAGATCCTGAAACAGAGGGGGAACTGGCCAGCCCTTAACCCTTCAGAGGATGAGTCAGTGTACCTTAAGGTGTTCGGCTCTCGCCCTTCTACCTCCTGGGTGTCCCCTCCCTTTGACCCCCTTATGGAAGTGGTGGCAAGGAAGGCCTGGACAGCTCCTGATTCAGTGGAACCCACCCCGAGGAGGCCGTCTAAGTTTATTACTGCCCCTAGAGATAAAGATTTTTTATCTAAAGGCGTCCCCGTCGATGCCATGGTGGTGGCCGCAGCCACTAAGAAGGAGTTAGCCGATCCTTCGGTACCTGTCCATCCTCCTAATAAGGAGTCTAGGACCATGGACAGGTACGGTAAGTGGATGTTCTCATCAGCGACCTTTTCAATGTGGTCGCTGAACTACTTGTGTCACTACACTCATCTCCAGAGAGATTTACTCAAGGATATGAGTGAAGAGGTAAAGGATCCAACAGCTGAGGGGTTCCAAGACAGAATGAACTCCCAGTTGGCAACCCTGAACACCATTGTTAATTCCTCCATGTGGCTTATCTCATATGCTGCGGATGGGGCGAGTAGAACCGCAGGCACAGGCGTTGCCTTACGACGTCACGCCTGGATGCGGCTGTGCAACTTTGCGGACCCTTTCAAGGTGTCCTTCACCAATTCCCCCTTTGATGGATCATCCTTGTTTGGTCCTCAGGTGAAGGATACATTGACTAGGTGCGAGGTGGAAGGTAAGACTCTCTCTGCCGTGGGAGTCCGTTTTTCTACCCCTTCTAGGCCTTATCCCAAAGGTCAGAGGGGAGGAAAGATGTGGTTCCGCAAACAAACCCAGGGAGTCTCATCTGACGCACAAGGTCGATTCCCCTCTAGAGGCGGAGGGGGGAATAACAATAGACGCCGCCCTAGAGGCAGAGGAGGTCCGCAAAACCAGGGTAGCAGAGAAACTTTCACTGATGAACCCTTTCAGCATCCCTGAGGAGCTGCCCGGCTGTCCACCTTCGGAGGCAGTCGGGGGAAGATTATCCCTGTACCCAAAAGCCTGGCTTTCCCTTACACAAGACAAATGGGTACAGTCGATTATATCCGAGGGTTACAAAATTCCCTTTATTCACATTCCATCCCAACCTAAAGGGTCCCTTTCAGACATTCCACCCAGTCTAAGGGAACAAGCAGCACTAGAAATTTCAAAGCTGCTGTCAAAAAGAGCTATCCAATCAGTCCCAGCAGACCAACAAGGATCCGGAATCTACTCCAAATTCTTTTTGGTACCAAAAAAAACAGGGGACTGGAGACCCATACTGGATCTCAGCAACTTAAACAAGTATGTCAGAAAAACAAAATTCCGGATGGTCACGCTACAGTCCATTCTACCCTTCTTGGGTCAGGACAATTGGATGTGCTCGATAGATCTTCAGGACGCGTATTACCATATAAAGATAAACAGATGCTCCAGGAGATTTCTCCGCTTCAGGCTGGGAGCCAGTCACTACCAGTTCAGAGCCCTGCCCTTTGGTCTCACTACAGCCCCCCGAGTGTTTACCAAATGCATGGCAGTGGTCGCGGCTCACTTGAGACGTCAAGGATTCCAGGTGTTTCCATATTTAGACGACTGGCTCCTTACTGCCACCACCAGACATCAACTACTTCTATCTAGAGACTTCACTATCCAAACTTGCCAAGCTCTAGGCATTTCAATAAATTTCGCAAAATCTGCCTTGTTGCCTTGTCAATCTATTACCTTTATAGGCGCCACATTAGACACACTCAATCTTTCAGCCAGACTTACAGAGCAGAGTGTGTCAGACATCCGCAAACAAGTTTACCTTCTCTTACAATGCAACAAAGTCAAAGCCAGACTAGTCTTGAAGGTATTCGGACTCATGGCAGCAGCTATCCCCCTTCTCCCCTTAGCTCGCTTCCACATGAGGATCCTCCAATGGATGCTGTTTACTCAATGGTCCTTCCAACAGCTCCCGATGTCCCACACAATATTGATAACTCAATCATGCAAGAATCAACTGTCTTGGTGGATCATATCACCTCAGGTTCTCCAAGGAAGACCCTTCACCCCCCCCCCCCCAGTCGCCACGTTGACAACAGATGCCTTCCTGATCAGGTGGGGGGGGGGGGCATTATCAGGGCAGGACAGTCCAGGGCACGTGGCAACCTTTCGAGTGCCACTTGCACATAAATGTCTTAGAGATGAGAGCAGTGCTTTTAGCGTTGCAAGCCCTTCACGACTCTCTTCCCACAGGGACTATTGCAATTCAGACGGACAACATGTCCGTAGTGTGGTACATCAACAAACAAGGCAGAACCAGATCATACCCCTTATGTCGAGAGGCACTCAGACTTTGGCAATGGGCGATCTCTTCTCAGCGTTTTCTGGTAGCAACGCACATTCCCGGGAAGTCCAACGTGATTGCAGACAAGTTGAGCAGGGCAATTCTCATGCCCCACGAGTGGTCTCTGAAGAAATCAGTACTGGAAGAAGTGTTCCAACGATGGGGGCCAGCCTTGCTGCGATCTTTTTGCTACTCCCCAAAACAGCAAGTGTCACGACTTCTTCACTCTCTTCCCATTACCAGGCCATCCCACCAGAGACGCTCTAGTCCACAATTGGCCCCGGGGACTTCTGTATGCTTTTCCCCCTTTTCCACTGATAACTCAACTAATTCAGAAAGCCATCACCTTGAGAGTGACAATGCTCCTCATTGCCCCTTACTGGCCTCGACAGATATGGTTTCCGTTCCTTCATCGTTACCTTTTGGAGCAGCCTTGCCATCTGGACCCAGTGCCAGATCTGTTGACCCACCAGTCGGGCCAGCTGCACCAATCTCTTCATTCTCTCAACCTCACAGCGTGGTTTCTCCGATTCCGACCTTAGCCAGGCTTCCCTTAATATCTCGCTCGGTCCGAGATTCAATTCAGAAAATCTGATCAGCTTTTTCTATCATATACGGAAGGGAAATCGGGCCTTCCAGTTACTAAAGTTTCCCTTTCTAGATGGCTCACCTCTACAATTACCTTCATCTATGAGATCAGACATCAAAAATTACCTGCAAGACCTAGAGCTCATTCAACTAGGGCATTAGCTACATCCGTAGCTTTTCAGGACAGGCTGCCAATAGATTCCATTTGTGCAGCAGCCGCTTGGGCTTCTCCTCATACCTTCATTTCACATTACAAATTGGACATGGTCTCCAGAAACCGTGCCAACTTTGGTTCCACTGTTCACAAGAGTCTGTTCCGATAGGCCACCCGGGATAAGGTGCTAGGGACGCGGTCCCATCCAGCAAGAATGAAGGCGAGATAGACAACTTAACATTAAGAAGTTATGTACCTACCATAATGTTCCATGTTAGTTGTCTTCTCGCCTTCTTTCTTGGCCCCACCCTCCTTCCCCAAGCCTGGACAGACCGATAGGAATTCATTTTGTGATCTTCCTCTGGAAGAGTTTCATTCCCACACGTTCTACCACCTCTATTTCCCCTTTTGTTAGGTCTGGGATACCTTACACTCTGGTTTATATAGAGGTGGGTTACCCTTCTCCATACTATGGAGACTAGAATTGCTTGGTCTAGCTATCAAACGAGATCTGAGTAGTTACCGCCTAGCATTGTGGGATATAGGGGAGCCTCGAGCCGGTGGAATTAGCTCTCGAGCTTTAGTATTGGCCGAGTCGGAGCCGAGGATCGGCTCTGAACCCATCCAGCAAGAAAGAAGGCGAGAAGAAGACAACTAACATGGAACGTTATGGTAGGTACATGACTTCTTATTTTGGATGTACAGGACAACTTTGGTTTTATTTCCATTGAGCCCAACATTTCTGGAAGACTCACCAGTTGTTTGCATCCTTCTTACCTAAGAGATTGGGCAAGTCAGTTTCTTAAATTACACTAGCCAAATCGTCAACTGATTGCATCTCCTTTGTCTATATTCTATAATAAAAAAGAATTGTCCTTGCCTAAGCCTCCTAGACCCCATTCACCAATGTCTGTAGATGTATCCTCGGCTTTTTGGTGAAGGGCTTCCATAGATATTTATGTAGCTGCTGCTACTTGGTCCAGTGCTCATACTTTTATTGCTCATTAACAAATTGGATTTGATTTCTAGGACCAGAGATGTCTTGCTTCTCAGTACCCTTAAATATCCTTCCATGAGGATCACCCAAGGTTCATCTAGCTAGGGACTCTGTCCCATCAGTTGAGGAATGAATGAAAATGACATAATCAGATAAAGTTTATGTACTCACTATAATGTTGCATCTGTGTTGTCCATTTTCATTAACCTCCTGCCCTCGTAACCACCTTACCTTTGCTATTAGACAGGCCTAAGGGTATCACTTTGGGAACTGTTGCTCCTTGTTTAAGTTCCAGCTCTTTTTCTTATTCTGTATGCTTTTGTATTCTCTCAAGGTATTATCCATTGACTCCTGTGAGTAGCAAACTCAGTCTATGGTATGTTTGGTTAGTGGTGGTGTATGGGTAAAGGAAGGAGCTTGATAATTTTTGGATCCAAGGATCTTGAGGAAGAATGAATATAGACAACACAGATGTAATATGGTGAGTACATAACTTTTTTCTCTCTACCCTGGTCAGCATTTAACCCATATTTAACATAATAATTGGTAGTAACATGGTACATGGATACTTGGGAAGATCCCTGCTATCTACCAGCCAGTTTGTCTCCCTATCCTTATGGTCTCGCTTCTTGTCTGAAACACTCCTACTGATTCCATTATTTATTCTTGTGAATGGAAACCTGCTGAGATTACTACAAACGGTGTTTTAAAGCAAAAAGTAAAAAAATAATAAATAAAAAATCATTTCTATTTTTATTTTGTTTACTTGCAGCTACAAAAAAATGTACAAACAGGTTATCACATTTTCTTTGCCTTTTTCTATGGGAAATTGCATATTTAAAAGAAATTAACTTTAGTACAATTGCTCCTTTGTGTCTTTTAAACTCAAATTAAAGATTTTCATCAAAAGTGTAGGCAGTTATAGTTTTGAGTCCTGCAGTGAATTTGCTACAGACAGGGCTTTCTCCATGCTGCTCTTCTAGTTTTCTGTTGAAGACGGGGTACGGCTTTTTTGGTATCATTCCTATCAGTCCATTCAGGTTTTCAGCAGTCTGATGAGCCATGATGGATCCCTCACGTTAATATTTTCCTAGTCACCTCAGTCCTTGGAGTATCTGAATCTCATTTGCTGTTGATTCACAGTCCAGGAAAGTTGAACACCCACAAGAAAGAAGACTGTGAATGGCTGGAAAAAGTAATTTTGAAAGCCTTTTCTGCCTGCATAGCTTCATCACTAGTATGAACTAATTTCTTATTATTATTCCCCTTGTGTGCCCAGAGTAGTATTTTTCCACAAAATACTCAGAAATCAACATCTTGCCAGTTTGCCATAATTTTGATAGTGTCAGTTCTTATAGAATGTCTGGAATTTTACCAACATAGGTCTAGGTCTCTTGGACTTAGCAGCCAAACTGAACCTTTTCTGTCATTATCTCTCTTCCAGGAATTCTGGTCCTCCTCATGTGTCTGATTTCCCTTAAGACCTAAGCAGTTGGTCCCCACTATTCTTTCTCGTATTTCCCAGAATCTGATAGTTTTCTTCTTGGACATATTCTGCAATTCTGTTAATTTATCCATAAATTCTTGTTAAATGGCTTTGCACATAGGAGGTTAAATTTTATTCTTTTGTATAGCTTCTTCTGCTTTATGGACATCCCAAACTTTATCTGCATGCTTGGTCAGGTTACATCAGTGTTATCAAGTTTTTATTGGTAGCTCTTGTGTAAACTTCCAAAATGCTACTAACTTAGAACACATCACTGTACATTTCATCTGTTTTGTCCTGCAGAGCTACTGTCTTAGTCTGTCTGTCTTATTCTAAGTCCCTCAGGGCTCCAGTCACACAGTCCTCCAGCTCTGATAACATTTCCAGGTCTTCCTTATTTTCCTAATTTTTCTTTCAGGATTTTCACAGGAATGACATCTGTCTACCTTTGATTAAATACCAAAACTTGTTTTCATAAGGTGATATGTTGGTTACTGGCATTTTAGCACTTTTTTGATGTCTCGAGAGAGATCTAAAATAGCTAGTACATCTCAAAAGGCACGATACTAGAAGCCCCCTCAGCTGCTGACCTTTTAGCCTAAATCTCAAAATGAGAGAGAGGATTTTGCAACTGATAGAAGTGCACAGGCAACTGTGATATTACAGTGACAAAACGTGAGAACTTGGATATTATGTTGACATAACAAAATACCTTATGTAGACAGAACATCTCATTTAAAACCGGAGAGTACAGTATGTTATTCTCCAAACTTTTTCTAAATGGGTAGCTAACTTTTTCTTTTTTTTTATTATGACTTCAGTGGAAATAACTTACAGGGGCAAGTTTCACTAGTGTTTCGGCTACCATGGCTGCCTTTTTTTTTCAGAAACATGTCAACTCAGTGCACATGTAAAGCAACCAACTGGATTTCTATTCCAGGTATTATAAATTAGACATACATTCAGGGAACAGGGCAGGATTTGCCACAGCAGGCTTTCAGAAATGTATATTATTCTACCATTGGTCTGTGACCAAGGCCCATATTGATTTAGTACTCTTTTTCAAGCATTATGAATGATACTACAGTAATCTTCCTTATGATGAACATAGTACAGTGATGTGAGAGTATGTAGCTGATAGTACAGAGGTCACAGCTGTAGTATACACTCGCTTACACCAACTTGGCTTCATATATAAGTACTAGGCTAACGGCCTTTGCAGGCCATTTTAAACCTAACCAGTTTCCCTTCAAAGGTGAGAATTGTCCACAAGGTAAACACCTTAACCATTGTGTTAACCACAAATCCCTAAAATTAGCATCTACATGCAGACCTTTGATACTAACACCAGTGTATAGCTCATCACCTATCAAACATATATTATATTTTACATTTTTTGTAATTCACACCATTTTTCAGATATTATAAATCTGATGAAGTGTGTTTTCAGTAGAGAATTTTAGAGAAAAACTTACAGGAAGCAAGTAGCTTCCTAGCCTAGATCATCTCAGGAAGCAAAGGTGGTCATTGGTGTCTTGCTGTTCAGTATTAAATGAGTTAAGCAATGCTGGATTTGAACCACATACTTATCTAGGTTACACCATTTAGAGAACACAGTAGTAACTACAAGCGCCACAGGAGAAGTCTTCATAAGTAAGTTCTTAGCTAGCTGCCCTTGCAGATCATTTTAAGCCTAGCCAATTTCATTTCAAAGGTGAGAATCAAACCTTCTGTCTTCCTTGTTTTTCTCTACAGTTATGAAATGAAGACATTTGGAAGTGGAGGCACTGTTGTACATCTGACATTTGATCCATCCCATTGTTGGTGAAAACCTTGCATTCTGACCTAAATAGGGTTGCCCCCCAACATAAGACCTTGTTCATTTGTTAGTGACATTTTGACTTGCACAAAGAAGATGGCACAGGTTTCTACACTTTTTCTCTTGGACTTTATACTGAAGACTGCAGTGTAGGAAAGAAGCCAGCTGCATTCTGTAGACATCCAAAGCTCATGAAGTCAAGTTGGATGGGTGAGCCTCTACCTGCAGCCAATTCCCAAGCATTATGAGTGATTCTGTAGTAGTAGTCCTTGTATTTGAATGTCTGTTAAGTTGAGTATGCTGACAAAGCTCTGGTCTGTTTACAAATGCAGTCTGTCTGCTTTGGATTTATAAAGCAGTGCCATAAAATCCTTTAGTGGGTTATTGATCTTTCTCTCTATTACCGTATGATTGAAATCAAAGGGGGGGTGTAACTTTCAGTTTAAAATGGAGTTGAAGTTGTAAAGTGTCATTCTGTATGGCCAGGGTCTTTGCTGTTTCCATCAGAAGTATCAACTTATTTAGTTTGTAGAAAGAATACAGGTATTTCCCTTTTGTGGCCTTTTCTGTTTCACAGACATTTAGAGAAATAGTTAAAGAAGGTGGATAAATATGCAGCTTTTGGGTCATCTTTAAGGAAAATGTACTTGGATCATCTTTGTCAAAATGAGAAGCAGAGTACAGAGAATTAATCCAGATAAAATCACTTTAGCTAGCAAATCTATGATACTGTCTCTCTGATAACCCTCCCTGTTGGAGGAATAAAGACACCTTGTTGAAGCTTCAAGTAGTTTATTTAGTTAAATAGGTAGATGGGCAAGTGCTCATTGTGGCAGGATAAAACCCACTGTTAATTAAACAATTTATACCCATCCTTTCTCAACTATGCCTCAATTTTAATCTTATTTTTTTTTACTTATGTTTTACTGTCTAGTTATACCAGCAATTAAAACTGCTGAAATAGGCTTTTATGATTAGACACTAAATATACACCTTCTACCACTGCACACCTCCTGTGTTCTCTACTCTTTCTTTTCTGATTATTTCCTCCAGTTTTGCTTGCTTTTTCCACCTCTTCATATGTCCCCATTCTTAACCTTTTCCACCTTCCTTCCCCCCCAACTTCTTATCTCTTTTTTCCAGTTATCCCTCTACCATTACCCTACCTTTGTTTATCTTGTACCTAATTTCTTTTTATCCTACTGGTTCCCTTTTTCTGTCTTTAACACTCAAAAATATTTAATTGTCATCTACCTATATTTTGTACAAAATCTTAAACCTCATAATTTTCCTAACTGCAGCACTACTTACTGTTAATTTCTGAGCATGTTTCACAGCCTTTGTTGTACGTATATACCTTGCTGTAAAAATTGTTACATCATGAATTTGAACTTATTTTTGTTGTTGTTAATAGAATTTCAACCTTTGTTTGATATTTACCAACAGGTATTAAACTGCTGTATTAAAAATGTTTTTCATGCTAATGTGTTTAATATTCATTGTTCTTTGGCTACTGCTAACATTGTTATTGGAATGCAGCTTTCCTCCCTAGGTCTCTATTGAAAAGTTTTTTTTGTTGCCCTGGTAGACTTTCTCAGTAAACAAATACAAAGGAATGAAAATAAAGTATATCATTTTGTATGCAACAGGAAAAAAGGGGGAAAAGCCATATCTTTTTTACAATGAGTCAGACTCTCACTTGTTTGTGATTCTTTTTTTCCCTTCTTTAGCATTCTATACCTTTGAATGAATGACGGCCTTCCTTGTAACCAATTTTTCAACTTAATTGCATGTAGAAGCATGAGCTGCATAGATTAGTGAGGTAGAAACACATCAACTAGTGAAGGACAAATAATTTTTCTTATGGGTAATAATTATTTTTGTAATAGAGTTTGCCAGCTAGATATTTACTGTAGCTGCTGGCATATCTAGCTCTCTTGTCCCAGGCCAGATTGCTGGTGTTAAGATTATACTTGGACTGCAGTGAACGTTGTAACTATTCTAAATAATAATTAAACCACATTTGCTCATGTCTTGTTTGAAAATGTTATCTGCTGAAAAAATGTTAGCTTTGAGAATCTTTGAGTTCACATTAACAGTTTGGCTGGGGAAGGATAGGAATGAGATGGGTTATGCTATTACAGGCAGACATATTCATTGTCAGGGATGACACTGCTTGGCATCGCAAGTAACTAAAAAAACATTAGAGATGTGATGTTGTCCTATCTCGCCTTCATTCTGTACTGGATGGGTTCAGAACCTATCATCAGTTTTGACTCAGCCTATACAAAAGCTCGAGGACTTCCACCGGCTCGTGGCTGTAGCCCTATCCCATCATACTTGGGGAGGATTACACAGATCTCGTTTGCCACTAAACAAGATCAGGTGCTTCCATTCAGGCTCTGGCTAAGTGGAAATATTTTTTTCTTGCTAATTGTTTAACATTGTTCTTATTACTGTTTGAAATCCTTTGAGTGTTAGTAGGTTAGTTTGAGCTCAGAGTGTTCGCTTTATTGTTGGCTGTTATCTTTGGCCATCATTTATTCCTCTACGCCCTTTTTTCTACCTTCCTATCCCGGCTATCTCTTCACAAATAATTATCCAAGCTCGTTGAAGTTAGAGAACTTGGAAGAAAGTCTTCAGTCTTGGTTTAACTCTGTTGGTCTTTCCCCTGGTAAGCTTGTGTAAGTTAGAGAGCTACCGTTCGCTCGTTTAACTTAGAGAGCCTTCTTTTCCTTTTCATATATTTCTCCTAATTAGGGGCAGGTTCATTTAACTTGGACAACTGCCCCCTTTGATTTTTCATAGTAAAAATTTGGGTTGCTGGTTATTGTTAAATGTATATTAAAAAAAAAGTATCTCTCTTCCAGTACTGTTATTAGTGGTTGATTTTTGTTGGTATTACTCTTGATAAGTTATACATAATGTCGTTGACTGATGGCCATACAAGTTGTGTATATTGTTTAGGTGCAGTCCACCTTCAGGAATCATGTGCCTTTTGCCATGTTTTCAGTTCCAGAGTTTTGCTTGAGAGAAAGAACAGGCTAATTTTAAGAGGATTGTTAAAGACCCCCTTCGCAGAGACTATGGAAGAGAGACAGAGTTCATCGAAAACGCTCAAATCCCTGTCTTCCAAGTCAGAGAAGTCAGGAAAAAGATAATCTACCTATATTGCTCATTTGGAGCCGACAAAAAAGTTGGCAAAAGATTGAACCTCTGACCCGAAGGCTTTCAGGCCCAAAAAACCTTCCCCCTCGACTCCTGCTGTGGTTTCGGGGCAGATGGAGTTTGAAATTCGGAGACTATCCACAGTTCTTGATCGTTCTCCCCAACTCTCAGATCTCCATTGCTGTAACCAGTGAGATCTCCTACCCCCTCCTCTCGATGCTCCAGGAGCCTCTCCGACGATGTGGATGGTGTGGTGAGGAGACTTTTATGGACAGCGATGCTGGCCAAGCTACTGTCTACTTCAACCCAGATGGATTTGGAGCCGAGAAAGACTACCTCCTCTTCATCGATTCCTCCTCTGACCCGATCTAGGACTTCGGGGTCGGAGTGCCTGGATCCGATTGTAGTGAAACTGTCAGTACCGAGACCTGCACCGGGATCTTCGGGCCTGACTGCCTCGGTTCCATCGGAATTTGAGGAGTCTAGGAGCCGATGTTCTCTGGTTGGGTCCAGTGAGGAGAGTTGGATCGGACAGCTGTCTTATCCGAACTTGCCTTTCGGTGCTTTGTCACGGGTAAACTCTGTTCCTACATCAGTCTCGGAGCTCACTGCCTTGGTTCCGGGCATGCTTTCTGGTTCTTTGGAGCCGGAGGCTTCCTCGGATCAGGGCCAGGGGGCTTCAAGTTGATGAGGAGAGTGCTGTCACCACAGACAGCTCCACTCTCAGATTCAGGCATTCTACCCCCTAAGGCGCCAGTGTCTGTCTCAGTACCATTGCATCCACACAGACGTGGAAACCCAAAGCCTCAGTATGCCCCATTGGGTGAAGCTGTCTCTTCCGAAACCTTTATGGAATACCCTTCCGAAGAGGTCACTCAAAAGAGAGATTATGCAAGTGGAAGCATTTAGACTTCCCAGAAGAGTCCATCACTTCAGATACAGACCTCAATGAAGCAGAAGGGTCCCCACGGTAACCCTCTGAAGATCTCTCCTTTGCGGACATCCTAGAAATACTTACAGAGAGGTGACTGGAAGCCCATAGACCCTTCTGAGGATGAGTCTGTATACCTGGAGGCTTTCGGGTCTTGCCCTTCCACCTCTTGGGTGTCTCCACCCTTCGACCAGCTCATGAATGTAGTTAGTGGAAAGGTGTGGAAGTCTCCAGACTCAGTGGAACCTATTTCTAGGAGACCAGATAAGTTCATTACTGCACCTTTGGACAAGGAGTTCCTTAGTAGGGGTGCCCTAAGTAGATGCTATGGTGGTGGTGGCAGCCTCCAAGAAGGAGCTTTTAGAGACATCCTTGTATGTCCGTCTGCCAAACAGAGAGTCTCGTATGATGGACAGATATGGAAAGCATACCTTTTCTTCAGTGACATTTGCTTTCAGATCATTGAACTGCCTGACCCATTTTACTAGGCTTCAGAGAGTTCTCCAAAAATAGCTAGGAAATGCCCTCCAAGGTTCTGTAGCTGCGGGGGGTTTCAGACAAGGTTTCTCATAGCTCTCCACCTTAAATTCAGGGGTCAACTCCTACATGAGGCTCAATTCTTATGCAGTTGTTGGAGCGAGTAGGGCAGCGGGTATAGGAATTTCCTTAAGGAGACATTCCTGGATGCGCTTGTGTGATTTCACAAAACCCATTAAGTCTTCCTTTATTAACGTCACTTTTGATGGCTCATCCTTGTTTTGGCCTAAAGTTAGACACACTAACTAGGTGTGAACAGGAAGGAAAGACTCTGTCTGCCATTGGAGTCCATTTCTCCTTACCTACCAGACCTTACCCAAAGGTCAGAAGGGGAAAAATGTTTTGAAAATCCCAGAGAGCTTTCCAGGACATACATGGTGATCCTTCCCCCAAGGGCAGAGGGGGAAGTACCAATGGAAGATGCCGACCACGCAGCAGAGGGGACCACAGAACCAGGGTGACAGGGAATTCTTTCTTGGTTAAGCCCTTTCAGCATTCCTGAAAGGAGGCCCGTCTGTCCATCTATGGAGACAGTGGGGGTCACTTATCTTTGTACCCAAATGTCTGGCTAGAAATTACAAAAGACAAATGGGTACAAACGATTATATCCAGAGACTACTCCACCCCCCCCCCAAAAAAAAAAATGAAAACCATCCCAGATGTTCCACCCAGTCAAAAGGATCAAGCAACTCTAGAAATACAAAAGTTGCTAGACAAAAGCATCATCCAAACGGTCTCCGCAGACCAAATTGGATCCAGAACTTACTCAAGGTTCTTTTTAATTCCAAAAACAACAGGGGACTGGAGACCCATTTTGGATCTTGGCAAACTAAACACGTCCATGAAGAAGTCAAAGTTCTGGATGGTGACACTGCAGCCGATACTTCCCTTCCTGGGACAAGATGATTGGATGTCCCTGATAGACCTCCAGGACGTGTACTACCACATCAAGATGAGCAGGCAATCCAGGAGTCATTTGCACTTTTGGCTGAGAACCAGTCCCTATCAGTTTCGAGTTCTGCCCTTTGGTCTCACTACAACCCCCCCCAGAGTGTTCACCAAATGCATGGCAGACGGCTCACTTGAAGCACCTAGGATTCCGAGTGTTTCTGTACCTAGACGACTGGCTCCTGTCACCACCAAGCATCTACTAACAAGAGCAAGAGACACCACCATACAGCTTGCTCTCACCTAGCCCCCCCGGGTCTCCTCTACACTTTTCCCCTTTCCGTTGATTTCCAGTGTCCTTCAGAAAGCCAGCTCATTGGGAAGGAGTTTGATACTAGTCACCCTGTACTGGCCTCATCAAACATGGTTCCCCTTTCTTTGGCCCCATCTCAGGGAGGAGCCGTGAATTCTGGACCCAGTTCCAGACCTCCTGACTCATTCGTAAGGGAGACTACATCCATTGGTTCAAACTCTCAAGTTGACAGCTTGGCTGCTGCAGTTCCACACATAACCAGGCTTTCTGACATTTCTGTTTTGGTGAAACATGTCCTGATTTTGTCTCATAAGGCTTCAACCAGGAAATTATACACAAGCAAATGGAAGAAATTTTCCCGTTGGTTCTTGAATAATCATATTGACCCTTTCACTGCCCCTATAACGTCTATATTAGAGTTCTTGGCAGAGCTTTTTAATGAAGGCACAGCTGGGGGCTGCTGTTAGAGTTCAACTAGCGGCTATATCCAACTACCATATAGGAGAACTGGGACTAAAAATAATGTCCCACAGACTTTGCAAAGCTTTCCTGAGGGGTACTGTTTTACTCAGGCCTCCCATCAAAGACCCCCCCCCCCCCCAGTGCCATGGGACCTAAACTTTGTTGTATCCAGTTTGATTCTCCCCCCTTTGAACCTGCTTCATCCTGTGACCTAAAGTTTTTAACGTGGAAGACGACCCTTTTGGTAGCCATCACTTCTGCTAGAAGGGTATCAGAACTACAAGCATCGTCAATAAGGCGAGGATAGTCCGACTGGACAACAAGAGTCCATTTTCAGCAGAGTCCTGGGGAGAAAACCTCCATAAGTTTACAGAGAGAAGAAAAATTTACGAAAGAGACATTACAGAGTAGTAGCATACAGATTGTAGACTTTACAGCTGTTAGTATACAGTAAGAGGATATTCCCCCTTTTGGTTGAAAATACAAGTGTACAAAACATACAGTAAGAGTAGATAAGAACCTGGTAGAGCATTGCAAGATATTTCACAATTGAATAAGACTATAGAAATGTTTGTTTCCATATATACATTCCAGCAAATATACATGTTAAGAGCATATACATATAGGTTAATAGGTATGTACTAGGCTATCGGCCCTAGGGCCTGTATAAGCCTAGCCAAACGAGGTTCCCTGGCTTAAACCACCCAAGAAAATTATTTTCCTGTGCCCCTGTCTAGCAATGCCACAACAGTGATCCCCAGGCTGAATTTCCTGTTTATTACCATCCAATTGTCACAATTTCTCTTAGAGGGCTAATGAGGAGCTCTGCTTGACATGAATGGGTAGCCTGTTCCATAGTATGGGAAGTCTCTGGGACAGGAATATGTTCCTCCAGCATGTTCTGTTTATTGTGGTGACAAGGTTTAGGTCCCTGGTGCGTGTGGCTTAGAGAGATTGGGATTTTTTTAAGTGTAGCATGTCCATCAGAGCTGGGTTAGACATGGCTTTGTATGTTAGGCAGAGGTCGCCTCTGAGTAGGTGATATATGACTGAGTAGAGCTGGAGTTTTTTGAGATGGTCTGCGCATGGCATCTGTTTGTGGTCAGTAATCCTCCTAGTGAGGTATTTCTGTGGCCTTTCTAGTTGTTGCATGTGTCATGCGAGGTACATGCCAAATGGGTCATTGTACTCTGTAACTGGTCTGATGAGGGATGAGTAAAGAGGAACGATGTATACATAT
The DNA here is from genome assembly GCF_019279795.1 of Protopterus annectens. Lineage (NCBI taxonomy): Eukaryota > Metazoa > Chordata > Ceratodontiformes > Protopteridae > Protopterus > Protopterus annectens. Next base: position 919,275,500 of record NC_056741.1, read on the forward strand.
AAAATGTGTACATATATACACATACATACATATGTATTTTTTATATATATATATATATATATATATACACACACACACACACACACACACACACACACACACACACACACACACATATATGTAGGTTATTACTCAGACATGGATAGGTATAGTTAGATGGTGTTTGTGCTGTCCAGGACAGATGGGGTGTAGAAATAGTGAGTGGATGAGTCTTCAGTTTATCAATTACAGTTGCATAGATGGTTGGTGAAGAGGTATGTTCGGTACTTACGTGTTATCACACCCACTTTTCCGAAGTACCCTAATTTGTAACGTTTTCCACAAACGATGCCTGCTAACCTAAGAAGGGTGTTGTCATCTGTTAACTTCTATTCAGTGAGATTGTTTTTCATGTAGGAAGAGGAAGAACGGTAAAATTCCTCTCCCTAGTAGTGTTCTTTCCTGAGCTATCCAGATGACTTCTGCTTCTCAGTCATCCATTATGTTACAACTCATGAAAGTTGGCATGTTCACAAGAAGACAACCGGCCCATTTCAAACCCCTTTACGTGGCCACACAGTGAATTGCGATTGTTACATTTCGTACATATTTCAATGAATTAGTCCTCATTGTTCATAGTGTAACTGCCTGTTGATAGTCAACAACTTCAGATGTACAGAACTATGTCTTCTTGAAGCGGGATAAGGTTTTAACACCCCTCGCACATGAGTCCCGCTCGGGAACAAAACAGCACATCCCTGAGTAGGGAGATTTAGTAGACAGCAGTTTTTACCTGTAATATTACTTGTTTTTATTCACTTTTCTGCATCGTTCTTTTGTGGAAAGTGTTTATTTTTCTTTTTATATGAGATGCTTAGGAAATCTGTAGAAAAAAATATAAGAAAGAAACAGGTCCTTCTTTGCAGGACTCAAAAGCAGCAGGCATCTGAATTGCATTCTTCATTAAGTCGCGTCGGGAATTGGCACTAGCCAGGAAGAGGAATTTTGCCATCATTCCTCTTCCAGACTTATAAACAATGTGATGCAGTAGTAATTCACACTTTTGCCAACTCTTTTCAGGTTAGCACTCATACTTTTGCGAAAACCTTGGAAATTTCTGCCCCTTGGAAATGTGGTTGTGATAATATGCAAGTACCATATGTTCTAAGTAGGCTTTTGAAGGAGAGTGTGGAGTTTTGTAGTATGAGGTCAGGGGGAAGGTTGTTCCATATTTTTGCTATTTCATGGGCAAATAGTGATTCCCCAGAGTTGTTTTTGCATTGATGGTTTTGATGAAGGCTTTGTTGGAGGAAAGAAGTTGTCCTTTTGAATTGTAGAAGTTCAGCATGCCAGTCAGCTCAGGGGTTTTCTTGGGATAGTACAGAATTAGATGAGCTAGACTGAGTTGATGGTACTTTAATAGGTTCGGAAATTCAAGCCAGTGCAAGGCTTGTAGGGAAAGGCAGTGGTGGGATCGTGATTTTGCATTGGTAGCGAATCTAGCAATTTTGTTGTAACAGATGGAAAGTTTATTCAGGTCAGTTTTGTAAAGATTAGATAGAATTGGGGATGCATAAAGTAGAGTAGATAGTAGGTGGGTCCTGGCTATTGCAATTCGAGATTCGGTGGTTAGATAACTTTTACAGCGACAGAGGGAACCTAGCTTTTTGTGGACTTTAGTGATGGTTGTTGATGTGTGCTTTGTGAATTTGAGTTGCTGGTCAATGGTAACACCTAGGAGTTTAGCCTCAGTGACGGGGGTGATTTTTGTTTTGCTGGTGGAGAGTATAGAGAAGGTAGGGTTGCGCGTTTTAGTAGAGTGGAATAGCATTAGTTGTGTTTTCTTGGGATTTAGTATGAGTTGTGAGTTGTTAAGCCAGTTCTGTATTTCAGAGAAGGCTTATTGGGCTTTTTGTTGGAGAAGTTGGATATTGGGTGCAGAGCATATGAGAGTTGTGTCGTCAGCATACTGACTATGTCGGCTTTAGAGGTAGCTGAGTGGAGTTGGTTTGTGAAGATATTAAAAAGAAGGGGTCCTAGGATTGATCCTTGTGGCATGCCTAAGGAGGTTTGGAGTGGGGGGATAGAGAGTTATACCATTTGATGGATTGTTGGTGGTTATCTAAATAGCTTTTAAACCAGAGTAGGGTGGGGTTGTTAAGGCTGAGGTCAGAGAGACAAGACAGTAGTTTATGTGAGACTGTGTTGAATGCCTTGGATACATCTAGGAAGGTAGCTGAGACAAATTTGCCTAGATTCCTATGGGAGTTTATAGTATTGGTAAATTTGAGTAGGGGAGTGGCGGTGCTGTGGGATTGGCAAAATCTGTGTTGGGTTGAGGAGAGAAGGTTGTTGATGAGATAGGAGAGGAACTGGTGATGAATACATCTTTCAAGGATCTTTGAGCGGGATGAGAAAATTGCAATTGATCCGTAGTTGGAAAGGTCTATGGAGGGGGCACCTTTGTGGAGTGGTAAAATATGAGGTTTTCCACAGGGTTGTAATGGTGTATTTGGTGATGGATCTATTTATTAAAAGTGAAATAGGCTATAGCTGTGGATGCAATTTAGAGGTATTCGGTAGGAAGGTTAACAGCTGCAAGGCTGGTTGCTTTGAGTTTTGCTAAGAGTTTTTGGATAGTAGAGGTAGGAACAGATGTAAGTGTGAAAGATATGGTATTGATTTGGGCCTGAGGTGGTTGTGGGGTGTTGGAGGAAGTGATGTTTAACAGTTTGAGTACTGAGGAGGTGAAACAGTTATTAAAGCTGGAGACTATGTCCAGGTCTGTACCTGTTATATTGGGAGTGGGAGTGGTGGTTCATCCAGGCTGTGGGATGTTATCTATTATTGCTCTGAATTTTTGCAGTTTGGTACTGTATTTGTTTTGTTGAGTGATGTAGTAATTTTGTTTATCGAGCTTAACCTGCTTTTTTGCTTTGTTCCGGAGCTCGTGAAAGGTTTGCCTAGCTGTGGGTGATCTGGTGTGGTGCCAGGTTTTCCAGGCTTTATCCCTGGCTCTAAATGGGGCTTTTGTGGTTTTCTGGAGCCAAGGGGCGGGGTTGCTCCGTATCCTGATAGTTTTTAAGAGAGCTAGTTTGTTGAGGATATTTAGGAATGTGGAGTTGAAGTAATCAACTGCTTTGTCTAATGAAAGGGTTTTGATGGGAGAGCAGTTGCAATGTTGCAAGGCTCTTATGAAGTAGTCTCTAGGAATATTTTTGTTAGAGCGGGTTTGTAGAAGGGAGGAAGAGTTAATTATTTTAAGTTTGTGCAGGAGGATAAAAGTGCATCTATGGTCGCTCAGAGAGTTTGGTAGGGTGCCACATTGATGGTCAGTATTTGGTTGATTTGTGAGGAGCCAATCAAGTATAGATTCTCTCTTTGTGGCCTTATCAATGCATGTGGGAGTATTTAAAGGTGGGTGAAGATGTTCTTCGTGTTTCACTGTTGCAGTCATCACATTTGGGTTATCTGCCTGCAGGTAGCCCTCAGCCGGCCTGAATACCAGAGTCTTGGATTCCTGCATCGGATGCTGTCTCTTCTTCCATTACGTCAGGTCATCAGGGGTATAAAACATGCAGTCAACGCCATTACATCAGTCTTTCTTGTCACGCAGTGCCCGAAGCAGAAGCAGTTTGCAAGTGCCGGTCGGCTGACTCCTGAAATTTTCATATTCGAGTTTCAGAACCGAAGTCTTCAAAAAAGCTAAGTACCCCACTGGGGATCCTTTTTCTTGCTCTTAACCGATGTCATTAAAAGTTAACAATTGTATTACCTGTGGAAAGCAAATACCTCATGAAGATTTTCATTCGTACTGCATTCCTTGCGTAGGCCCAGACCACGATGTCCCTCGCTGTCGGTTTTGTGCCATGTTCAACCCCCGAACTATTCGTTGTCAGTCTATATTTGCAGCAAATTATTTTGCTACTCTGTTTAACTGTCCAGAAATGGCTTTGGTAAGCCATCTGACTACCGATATTCCGAAAAAACATAAGGATAAAGACAGAGACAGACTGCATAGGTCCAAAACTGCCGATGACACTTCTGTTGAGCTAGTCGCCAGTCCGCCTGTACTCAGTGAGGTGCTTTTGCAGCCCCTGATACCCACTACTTCAGATTCAAAGGCCTCTACTGAGACCCATTCGGAGTCCGGTATGCCGTGAGATGCTTCTTCGACTATGGAACCTGCGGATGTCTCTACCTTGGATGGGTCTGGAGCCGCTGTGCAGGCACTGGCTTCTGACGGTGTATTCAGGCCTACAGACTTGCATTTTACACCGACACCATCTTCTTCATCCAGGCCTAAAACTCAACCCACGCCTAGAAAATCGATGTCCAAACCGCATGGTCAGGCCCATATGCCTAAAAAAACAAATGCATAAAATGGCTGAAGACCGTATTACCTTAATTAGGGGAAGCCAGCCATCCCCCTCTAAGAGGCCTAGAACTGATTTCTGATTCTTCTGATCAGGAATCTGATATTTCTGTTTCTTCTGATTACCTGGATTTGCCCCTCTCTACCTATGAGGATTCTGATGCAGAGGATTCCATTCCCTCTGCTTCCCCTCCAGAAGATTTCTCTTTTGATGAAACCTTGTGCACTCTTAGGGAGCATTTCCGTTGGGAAAGCCGGGATTACTCCGACTCCAAAAAGAGGCTTAAGGAATTCCTACTCCTTCCTCAACATAGGCCTTTAGCTATCCCTCCTGTTCTGGATATTGTAGATGATGCTTTCTTGGAATCTAACATTTCCGCAGACGCTTTACCTTCAGCTCCCAGAAAACCTGACAGGTATTAGAGTACCTGACTCTCACAAGTTCCTCTTCAAGAATCTTACTGCGGATCCAAAGACCATTTCCCAAGGACCAAAGGGCATTAAGGCTACTGCTGCCAAAAACCCTACCCCTTCTGATAGAGATTCTAGAGCCTTGGATAGATGGGGTAAGAAGGTATATACTTCTGCTACTTTGGCCATTAGGGCTTTAAATTGCCAGTTCCATATGTTAAGGTATCAGCAGCATATTATGGGGGTGCTTAAACAGAAAATGATGTTGATTCCTGAAAGAATTACAGGATTTAATGCATTCTGTGAAACAAGTTGGTAAACATACTTTGCAATGTGGTTTTGACTCTTTAGAAGCATTTTGCAGGGCTGCTGTCACTGGGTCTATACTTAGAAGGCATGCATAGCTTAAGGAGCAAAAAACTTGCCAGATCATCTTAAAGCTAAATTACTGGATGCTCCCTTAAACCAAGACCGCCTGTTTGGCAACAAAGCAGGAGTCCTCAAAAAGATGGAGGAAAAAGCTAAATATATGCAAACTGTTAAAGATTTCCTGCAAGTACAGCCTTTCAGATTTAGTAGGCATTGTCCTTCAAAGAATTGGTCCTTTCCAGCCTCTTCCAGGCTTTCTCAGTCCAAACTCAGGAACAGCAGACCACCTAGGTTACAGTCTCAGGCTACGCACAGGATTAAGCAGTGGGGGGCTCCCACTTCCAAAGCAGGGAGTAGTAAGACCCCCCCCCCCCATGGAAAAATGGCACAATGACTTTACCTTAACCCTTCCAAGCCCTGCTCAACTACCTGCTCCCTTAGGAGGAAAGTTTGCCCTGCATGCAAAAAACTGGGAACTCATTACCCAGGACAAATGGGTTTTGAATATAGTTTCCCAAGGATACAGATTCCACTTCCACACCCTACCAACCTCAAACGGTTGGCCAGACCTATCCCCAAATCAGTGGGCAGAGGCTCAACAGCAGGTTCTCTCTCTTCTAAGTATCAGGGCTATTCAATCTGTTCCAGCAGACGAAAGGGGACAAGGTTTTTATTCAAGACTTTTCCTGTTACCTAGAAAAGCGCGCCTGGCATCCTATCCTGGACCTCTCTGTTCTAAACACTTTTTGGTAATCCCAAAATTCAAGATGCTAACACTTCAACAGCTGCTTCCAATGATAGGCAAAGATGCCTGGTCGGCAACCTTAGACTTAAAGGAAGCTTACCTGCACATTCCAATAAAGGAATCTTGCAGGAAATACCTACGCTTCAGGGCAGGCTCCATGCACTTTCAGTTCTCTGCACTTCCCTTTGGCTTATCTACTGCTCCCAGCATGTTCACAAAATGGTCTAGCTCTAGCCATTGCGTTTTGCAGGCAGAGACGTATTCGAATATACCCATACTTGGACAATTGTCTGATTCAGGCAGAAAGCCAGGAATTGCTATTAAAGCATCTGGCATTCGTAAAGAAACTTCTAAACTCACTGGGGTACACCATAAGCAAAAATAAATCTCACCTAGTACCCTGCCAACAAATTGTATTCTTGGGAGCAAGCTTGAACACAGCTTCCCAGATGCCTTTCCTCACTCCAGAGGAATAAGTTTATTTAACAACTGGCCACAAAGAGCATGCTATCTGCAAGGAAAATTCTGCAAGCCCTGGGGTTCATGGCCTCTTGCATTCTACTAATTCCATATGCATGACTGCATATGATGAAACTGCAGTGATATCTAAAAAGCCTATGGTGTCAACATTCTCAGTACCTGGAATCAATGATTCCTATAATTCCTTGTATAAAGACAGAGTTCCTTTGGTGGGCAGAGGCCTACTACCACAACAAAGGGCTCCCTTTCACTTTACCCCCTGCCACCCAAACCCTAACAACAGACACATCAGACTATGCATGGGGAGCTCACTTGGCAGGGCAGTGCATTCAGGGCAAATGGAACCCGAGACAGATGCACCTGCATATCAACCAAAAAGAAATGTTAGCTGTACAGAATTCCCTGATAGCCTTCAAGGACCACAGTCTTCCAGGACAATTATTGGTAAACACAGACAACACCACAATTATGTGGTACGTAAATAAGCAGGGGGGAACCCACTCATCCCCTCTCTGCAGACTAGCCATGACTCTGTGGAATACAGCCTTGAGCTACCAAGTGCACCTACAAGCTCAATTTCTGCCAGGCAAGCTAAATTCACTGGCTGACTACCTAAGCAGAAATCTGATGGACCCACACAAATGGAAACTGAAAACAAAAATATTCAACCTCTTGAGGAACAAATGGGGGACCCCAGAGATAAACCTGTTTGCCTCCCCTCAAAACTACCAGTTGGACAAATTCTGCACAAGGACTTCCCACATTCAAGCTTGGAAAGTGGATGCCCTTTCCTTCACCCGGGAAAGCCTCTCAGTTTATGCCTTTCCCCCTCTGCCTCTCCTCTCGAAGGTTTTGCTAAAGATCAAACAGGACAAACCAAGGATTATACTGATTGCACCGGACTGGCCACGCCAGCACTGATACCCCCTCTTGCGCAGTATGACACTGCTGGAACCATGGCACCTGCCTCAGACACACCTTCCCTGCTGTCCCAGCAGACGGGCCAGATTTTGCACCCTCAGCTTCAAACCCTGAACCTTGCAGCTTGGCTAATTGCTTCAGCTCTCCAGTAGCATCCCTCAGTAAGCAAGTGCTAGATGTCATTCTGGAGGCAAGAAGGCCTAGTACTAGAAAATCCTATGCTGAAAAGTGGAAAAGATACTCCCAGACTCAGGGGATGGGCACAACAGTGCCCAGTTTACCTCATATTCTTCAGTACTTAACAGAAATGCTCAACAAGGGCCTATCCTTCTCGTCTATTAAAATTCATGCCTCTGCCATTTCAGCACATTATAATTCTGAACCACCCCTCTTCTCTCACCCCCTGCTAAAGCAATTCCTCAGAGGGGCCAAAAATTTAAGACCCCCCCAGGAGAGTCATAACTCCAGCCTGGGACCTTAACTTTGTATTGGAAAAGCTCACTCTCCCTCCTTTTGAGTCAGCTGCAACTGCAGAGTTGAAATTCCTTTCTTGGAAAACAGTGTTCCTTCTAGCCATCACTTCAGCAAGAAGAGTGTCTGAATTACAGGCCCTCATGGCAGTGGAGCCCTTCATTATCTTCCATGCAGACAGGGTTTCCCTCAGGGCCAATCCTTCTTTTATGCCCAAGGTGGTGTCTAGTGTGGCCCTTAATCAGTCCATTCATTTGCCTACCTTTTTCCCAAATCCACAAAACAAAGGAGAACGAATACTGCACTCTTTGGACGTGCACAGACAACTTAGATTTAAGTGGACAGGACTAAGCCTCTCAGAAAATCTGAACAGCTGCTAGTTGGCTTTGCTGTAAGGGCAGAGGGGGGGGGGGGGCTTTTCAAAGCAAACCATTTCTAAGTGGATAGCCCATTGCATTAATTTCTGCTATAAGCACCGTGGAAAACCTACTCCACAGGGGATAAGATCACATTCCACCAGGGCTTGCACCTACCTCTGCAGCCTTTCTCAGAGGTGTCCCCACCAGGGACATCCTAGAAGCTGCTACCTAGAGCTCTGTACATACCTTCACCAAGCATTACCACATGCTGTTTTTTCTAAATCCAGAGCTGGTTTTGCCACTGCAGTCTTGCAGGGCTTAATATCTGGCCCTAATGCTCTCTAACTTCCTACTCCCTTCCTTAGCTTTGGGAATCAACCCAAATGTGATGACTGCAACAGTGAAACACGAAGAACATAGTACAGCTGTATACACTTACCATAAATGTAGATGTTCGAGTGTATTCACTGTTGCAGTCCTGGTTACCCTCCCTCCAGCCCCTTGACTTCTCTTGGCTCTAACTTTCCTTCTTGTTTGGTGTATTTAAGCTTTCTGGTGTATTTGCTTTTTGTTGGAGGGGGTACCATAACATATAATTGCTTCCCATTGTGGGGGCACCTGGTATCTGGGGCAAGACGAACTGATGTAATGACATCGGCTTCATGTTTTATACCCCTGACGATCTGACGTCATGGAAGAAGAGACAGCATCTGACACAGGAATCCAAGACTCTGGTATTCAGGCCGGCTGAGGACTACCTGCAGGCAGATAACCCAAATGTGATGACTGCAACAGTGAATACACTCTAACATCTGCATTTATGGTAAGTGTACACAACTGTACTTTATATAGGTTAATGTGGTGGGTGGGGGTGGGAGAATGGATGGAGTTCCAGTCAATGTTTGCATCATCTAGCACAATCGTTTCTTGAGGGAGGGACTTCTTTCTGCTTATCTCCTGATGTTCATCTTGTTACACTGCTGCAGTCATTACACTTGGGTTATCCTGCCGTCAGACGGTTCCCCAGTCAGCCTGAGTTCCAAAGTCCTGGTCCAGCGTCGGTTGCTGTCGCCTCCTCCCTGACGTCAGTGTGACAGGGGTATGTAAGATGCAGCCGACGCCATTTTCTTAAGTATTTCTTGCCGCGCGATGCCCAAAGCAAAAGCAGTTTGCAAGTGCCAGTCGGCCGACTCCTGAGATTTTCATTCCGAATCCAGAACCGAAGTCTTCTACAAAGCTAAGTACCCCGTTGGGGAAACTTTTTCTTGCCTCAGACCGATGTCAGTAAAAGTTAATAACTGTATTTCTTGTGGGAAGCAAATACCTCATAAGGATTTCCATTCTAATTGTATCCCATGCCTAGGCCCAGACCACGACATCACTGGTTGTCGGTTTTGTGCTAGGTTTAACAAGCGCACTATTAAACGTTGGTTTGATTTTGCCCGACATTATTTTGGCAGAAAATTCAATTACACCATGCCGTCGGAACTTCCAACGACTGGAATACATAAAAAGCGCAAAGACAAGGACAGGCATCCGAGGCCCAAAACTGACGACGAGGCCTCTTCTAGGCCAGTCGCCAGTTCTCCGGTTTTCAGCGAGGTGCCTTCGCAGCCCCTGGCGACCGCTTCTGCAGAACCACAGGCCGCCTCCTACTCCCACGTGGAGCTGGCTGGGCCTTCAGATGCTCAAGTTTTTCAGCCTACCGAAACTAATCCTTCAGAGGGAACCGAAGTAGCTGAGCAATCCACAGCTTCAGAGGGTGTTTTCAGACCTACTCAGTTAAGCATTAAACCCTCTGCTAAGTCTAAGCCTCCCTTAAAAACAAAGAAACAAATACAGCATTCTCCAGGACAGGCCTCCATGCGTAAGAAACAAATGCTCAAAATGGCCGAAGACCTTATCACCCTGATCAGGGGGTCCCATCCCCCTCCTGATAAAAGGCCCAGACAGGATGCAGACTATGACTCATCCGACCAGGTGTCCATTTCTTCAGATTCATCCTCAGACCTAGGATATTCTTTACCCCCTTATGAGGATTCTGATGCTGAGGAATCAATTCCATCAGCCTCTCCGCCTGAGGACTACTCCTTTGGGAAAACCTTACATACCATGAGGGAGCATTTCCATTGAGAAGGCCAGGATTACTCAGAATCCAAGAAAAGGCTCAGAGACTTCCTTTTATTACCTCAACACAGACCCCTTGCTATTCCGCCAGTGTTAGATATTGTGGGTGATGTGTATACTGAATCCAGCTTAAATCCTGACTCCTTACCTCCAGCCCCAGTTAAACCTGACAGATATTAGAGTCCCTGACTCACACAAATTTCTGTATAAAAGCCCTGTTGCTGACCCTGAAACTATTTCTCAGGGACACAAAGGGATTAAGGCCTCATCAGCAAAAAACCCAGTTCCCTCTGACAGAGATTCCAGAGCATTAGACAGATGGGGAAAGAAAGTATATACGTCTGCAACTTCAGCAATGAGAGCCTTAAATTGCCAGTTTCACATGCTAAAATATCAGCAATTTTTGATGTCTCAGTTGAAACAAAAAATGCTTTCAGATTCAGATCCTCCTAATTTTAAAGAAATGCAGGATTTATTGCATGCAGCTCAACAAGTGGGAAAACATACTTTGCAATGTGGTTTTGATTCTTTAGAGGCCTCCTGTAGAGCAGCTCCGTCATTAGAAGGCATGCTTGGTTAAAAGAACATAAGTTACCAGATCATGTTAAAGCAAAATTATTGGATGCACCTTTGCAGTGGGGTGTGTTGTTTGGAGTTAAAGCAGAAGATGTATTAAAGAAAATGGAGGATAAGGCAAAATCTATGCAAATGGTGAAGGATTTCTTACAGGTTCAGCCTCCTCGATTTAGCAGAAATTGGCCATCAAAGAATTGGTCCTTTCCAGTTACAGACAGACCTCAAAGGGGCAGATACAGACGTCCAAGAGGTAAAGGTCAACCACAAGGTCCTTACAGGCCTCAACAATGGGGTGCACCAGGCCAGAAGGAAGGGGAAGACAGGCCTCAACCATATAAAAAGCAGCCTCAATGACTTCCCACTACAGCTGCCAAACAGCTCTCTCTTGGCAGCCCCCTTAGGAGGAAAACTGGCACTTTAATATCACAATTGGCATTGGATCACCAAAGACAAGTGGGTTCTCAACATTGTATCTCAAGGTTTACAGGTTCCACTTTCACACTCTGCCAAGGTTAAAAGGAATGCCAAATCTGCCACCTAATCAATGGGCAGTGGCTCAAAAACAAATTACAGCACTCATGGACATGAGAGCTATTCAAAAGGTACCACCACAGGAACAAGGACAAGGATTTTACTCAAGACTCTTTCTGGTTCCCAGAAAGGACAAAGCCTGGAGGCCCATTCTGGATCTTTCTTCTCTAAACACTTACCTGGATGTTCCAAAATTCAAAATGTTGACACTACAGCAGCTTCTTCCCATGCTGGGCAAGAAAGCTTGGCTCGTGACCTTGGACCTCAAGGAGGCATACCTGCATGTTCCTATCAGACAAAACTGCAGAAGATACCTCAGATTCATAGCTGGTTCAATGCACTGTCAATTCTCTGCACTGCCCTTTGGCTTATCTACTGCGCCCAAGGTCTTCACAAAGTGCCTGGCACCAGTAATTGCATTTTGCAGACAGAAAGGAATTCAGATTTATCCGTACCTGGACAACTGCCTGATTCAAGCAGAGAGTAAGGACATTCTTCTAAAGCATCTGGCAAAAGTTAAGTTGCCCGGAGTACACAGTAAACGAAAAGAAATCAAAACTAGTGCCCTCACAAGAGATAAGATTCCTGGGTGCCAGCTTGAACACAACGGCCCAGATGGCTTATCTCACGCCAGACAAGCAAGGACAACTGAATCAATACTTTCAATTGATGGCAAAAAAGACACAACTCCCTGCAAGAAAAATTCTCCAGGCCTTGGGTTACATGGCATCTTGCATACTACTAATTCCATATGCCAGACTGCATATGAGGAAACTACAATGGTACCTAAAGAGTGTATGGTCTCAACACTGTCAAAGTTTGGAAACAGTTATACTACTAATTCCTTGCCTTCAACAGGAGTTTCAAAGGTGGGCTAAAGCTTGTCACCTCAACAAGGGACAGCCTTTCACTCCACCCACAGCCAGGCAAACACTGACAACAGATGCATTGGATTACGCCTGGGGAGCACACATGGCAGGAAAATGTATTCAGGGCGAGTGGCTCGCAGAACAAAGGCATCTTCACATCAATCAAAAAGAGATGCTAGCTGTACAAAATGCCCTTGTAGCTTTCAAGGACCTGCTGCATCCAGGACAACTATTACTAAAGGCAGACAACACCACAGGTATGTGGTACATAAACAAGCAAGGGGGCACACACTCCTACCCCCTCTGCAGACAAGCCATGACCTTGTGGAACACAGCTCTAGACTACCAAGTTCATCTGCAAGCACAATTCCTGCCAGGAGAGAAAAACACGCTGGCAGACGACTTAAGCAGAAACATCATGGATTCCCACGAATGGGAATTGAATCCACAAATATTCAAAATGATAACACAGAAATGGTGGAGCCTGGACATAGAACTGTTTGCATCCCCAATGAATTGCCAGCTACAGAAATTCTGCACAAGGAGTTACCATCCACAAGCATGGAAAGTGGATGCCCTCTCATTCAGCTGGAAAAACCTACAAGTATACGCTTTCCCTCCTCTACCTCCACTTCCAAAGGTACTCATAAAAGCCAGGCAAAAAGAGCCAAAGATGATCCTGATTGCACCAGACTGGCCACGCCAGCACTGGTACCCAATCTTAAAGAACTTAGCACAAGAACCACCCTGGATTTTGCCTTAAATCCCACATCTGCTGACTCAGCACAACAATCAGATACTTCACAGCCAGCTAAAGACCTTAAACCTAGCTGCATGGAAAATTCCTTAGTCAAGCAAGCAATGCCTCTCTCCAAAGCTGTTATGGATGTCATTCTGGAGGCAAGAAGGCCTAGTACCAGGAAAGCCTATTCGGATAAATGGAAGAGATTCTGTGCCTGGAACCAGGCTCACAGCCTTGACCCTCTTGTCCCAAACATTCCTCAGATACTGCAATATTTAACTGAGATGCTGGACAAGGGCCTCTCCTTTTCATCCATCAAGATCCACGCCTCTTTCATTTCTGCTCATTACAACACGGATCCACCAATTTTCTCTAATCCTTTGCTAAAACAGTACCTCAGAGTGGCTAAAAACATAAGACCGCCCCGTAGAGCACCTACTCAACTTGGGACCTCAACTTTGTTTTGGAAAAATTAACTTTACCTTCTTTTGAGCCAGCTAACACAGCAGAATTAAAGTATATCTCTTGGAAAACTGCTCTGCTACTGGCAATAACATCAGCATGAAGAGTTTCAGAATTACAGGCACTAATGGCAGTGGAACCTTTCCTCATTTTCCACCAGGACACAGGGTGTCTTTAAGAACTAACCCTACGTTTATGCCAAAGGTGGTATCAAGTGTGGCTCTAAACCAAACTATTCACTTGCCAACTTTTTATCCAAAACCACAGAATAAAGGGGAGAGACTACTGCATTCTTTGGACATTCACAGGCAGTTACGCTTCTACTTGGACAAAACCAAAGCTTTCAGAAAATCTGAGCAATTATTGGTCGCATATGCTGCAGGAGCACAAGGAAAAGCCATTTCAAAACAGACTATTTCAAAATGGATAGGACCTTGTATACGTTTCTGCTATACACATCATGGGGATGCTGTACCTAGCAGCATTAGATCTCATTCCACCAGGGCAACAGCCACTTCAACTGCCTACCTCAAAGGAGTACCTACCAAGGATATTTTGGAAGCAGCAACATGGAGTTCTGTGCATACCTTCACCAAGCATTACCATTTGCCTTTATACTCGAAATCCAGAGCTGGCTTCGCCACTGCTGTGCTGCAGGGCCTTATAGCCACCCCTAATGCCTTATAGAACCAGCCACCCTACCTCAGCTTTGGGATTCCACCCAAGTGTAATGACTGCAGCAGTGTAACACAATGAACATAGTACAGTTTTGTACCTACCATAAATGTAGATGTTCGAGTGTAAACACTGCTGCAGTCCAGGTTACCCTCCCTCCTTCCCCTCTTACTTGTTGGTACGTACCTATGTCTTCTACCCTTCACTACCTATGGGGAGTATTTGCTGGTAACTGAAAGTTGTTGTTTGCTTTTCTTATGTATACTTTGCTAGCAATTTGAATTGCCTACCTATTTGGGGGCACCTGACATCTGGGGCAAGAAAAACTGAAGAAAATGGCGTCGGCTGCATCTTATATACCCCTGTCACACTGACTTCAGGGAGAAGGTGACAGCAACCGACGCCGGACCAGGATTTTGGAACTCAGGCCGACTGGGGAACTGCCTGACGGCAGGATAACACAAGTGCAATGACTGCAGCAGTGTTTACACTCGAACATCTACATTTATGGTAGGTACAAAACTGTACTTTACGCCTCGTTTCGAAGTTTCTTCAGAAAGCTCTCAGGCTGGGGAGCACTGTGATCCTCATTGCCCCATTCTGGCCTCACCAAGTTTAGTTCTCCTCCCTATGGTCTCATCTATTAGTTCCACCATGGAAGTTGGATCCAGTTCCAGATCTTATTTCTCATCCCTCAGGGATTACTCATCCAGACCTGGACAGTCTGAAACTCACTGCTTGACTTCTCCAGTTCTCATGATTGTTAGGACTCCTGGTTTATCTTCTCCAGTAAGGCTGTTTTAGTGGCGGCTCATAAGTCTTCCACCAGAAAGGTGGATTGTAGCAAATGGAAACTTTTCTCTATATGGGCCTCACAGCATGCCGTGGATCCTTTCACAGCTCCAGTGTCTGCAGTACTAGAGTTTCTGGTGGGAATTTTTCTTCAAGGGGCCAGTTTCTTCACAGTGAAAATTCAACCGGCTGCTATGTCTAACTTTCATGTGGGGGAAAACATGTCTTCTTTAGCCTCTTCAAAACTTTGCAAGTCCTTCCTTAAAGGTACCTTTCTACTAAGGATCCCACTCCCCCCCTGGGACCTTACCTTTGTGCTCCAGGCGTTAGTCTCACCATCATTTGAACCAGCAGCTTCGGTAGATTTGCATCATCTATCTTGGAAGACTGTCTTTTTGGTGGCCATTACTTGTGCCAAGAGAGTGTCGGAACTTAAAGCTCTATCCATCAAGGCTCCCTATATGATATTTCATAAAAATAGAATATCCTTGCGCACTAACCCTTCCTTCTCAAAGTAGCGTCAGAGGCCAATATTAACCAGACTATTAATCTACCAGTGTTTTTCCCAAATTTTCAAAATAAAGGGGAATATAAATTGCATTTGTTGGATGTTCACAGACAATTGAGATTTTACTTGCACAGGACTAAAGCCTTTTGTAAATCGGATCAATTGTTTGTTTCTTACTCAAGACCTTTCTTAGGGAAACCAATTTCTAAAGTGACACTTGCTCGTTGGATTTCCCAATGCATTATTCGAGCATATTCTTCTAGAGGAATTCCCCCTCTAGGTTAGGTAAAAGCACATTCTACCAGGTCTACGGCTAGTTCAGTGGCTTTTTGGTCTAGACCAGTGGTTCCCAAACTTTTTCGATTCTGGGCTCCCTTGTGGAATCCAGGTTTTCCCAAGGTGCCCCCCCCGGAGGTATAGCAAAATTTCCACGAAGGTCAATAGTATGAGCTGCTATGGCCTCTGTTTTGGAGGTGTTAAATAGCGACCATTTAAGAATTAGCTACCGATGAACAGGCCCAAATCATCAAGTGTATTCTAAACTATTAGGTAATGTGTTGTTTTTATAGTCTGTTTGAATAGCAGCTACTTTCAAAGCTGGCAGGGGTGATACTGCTGAGAGCGGCCACACACCAAGCTTATAAGTAGAATATGGAAGAATGGAAAATATAGCAATAAAAATTCACAAAAGATAGGGGCCTACTGGAAAGAGACAGGAAGAACAGCAGTTTTGTGATTTTGCCAAATGAAACTAAATTTTGGAAAGCAACATGTTTGATCTTGTTAGTAAAGGGACTTTTATTATATTAACACATCACTGTACACAAGTCCATTCAAGCAAGTGCTGGTAACTTTGCACTTAAACTCCATCTTTTTATTACCCTCTCACATCATGAAAGTTAAACATTTTGCAGTTATCAACTTAACTTCTCATTTCTGTTTGTGGCAAAATGATAAAAAAGATGTTGCATTAAAAGGAAGCAGTTGGTACATTAATGTATATGCCCAGCCTCTGTTATAATCACTTTCTAAGCTAGTCCTCTGTGCACAGTGAGACTCTGCATGAAGTAGATTAGATTAAAAGCTTCCAGTAGTTGCAGTACCTCTTGCATAGCAGAGGAGAACCACATATGTACAATGCAGGAGGATATGGAATATGCAGACAGCATCAGGAAGTTTTGAGGCCTACAAGGAGTTGGAAACTGACCTTGAACCTAATGTTTCTCTGTTTATAGTTCTGTATTTGTTATATAAGTAGATTAAGTAACAGTCACAAGGCCCTTCCTAACTACCACAACATTTGCAGTCTATTTTAATATGCTTCCCATGTGTGAATCACTTCACCTGTATCAGTCTACCCATAAAACAAAGCCAGTATAAGATGTCTCTCCCAGAGAAGCAAACTTTCATATTCCTCCCACACATCAGAAATTTATCACAGTAACATCTTGCAGTCTCAGCTCCTCACTCCAGCAATGTGTTTATCAACAAGTTTAGCACTCTGTCTTAACTCTAGTAATATACTCCTGTTAGTGCTCCACAGCCTACTCGAAAAAAAAATCCTTTGTCAGTGCTACCAAAATCTACACTTAATGGTTTATCCAGTGTTACTAGCAAGCTGTAGGAATACCAGTCTAACAGCTGTGGCAAACATTCAGCTGATGCTTTGTCTAGCAGTTGGTGCAGAGGGCTATTAAGGCTTATGAACTACTGATGAGTGATACTTAACCAAACAGTGCTACTGGTCTGAGCCTCAAAAATGTCCACATGGACATACCTCTCAACTGTCCACATTTTCAAGGAATATCCAGACTTTTGCCTCATAATTTTGGTCTTTTCTTCATAAAGTTTGTGGTCTTCTTGCAAATCACTGTTTTGAGTTTCAGACTTCATATCAGAAAATGCATGCTAATACAAATCCTGTTCTAGTAAATTTGTAAGAGCAATATTTAAACTCTCTCCCTATTTTGGGGGCCTTTGTTCCCCAATTATTTTAGGCTTTGTTCATATTTCTAGCACTAACAGTTTGAGAGGTATTTATGTGGATAAGTGCTCTACCCTGGTAAATAAAGAAGCTTTGAACCCTAATAATCCAGAGATGGTCTCACAAACTCACACTCACCACATTATACCTCTCTATCTTAACGCCACTCTAAAAGTTCTATACTGCTACTCTGAGTATCTCCAGCCCCATCCCTAAACCTTAAAATTCACGTAGGAGGTCTAAAATAATGGATCACAGAATATTTGAAATCAAACCTATATGTCTATCCAGCACACACTACCCAGCTCACAACTTGTGTTTACCTTCACCAAGGAACCACCTTAAGGATATGTGCATCTATCAACTGTGTTGAAGAGACTGTCCACCTGAGCAAAATCCACAGATGCATACAGATGTGTGTGTGTGTGTGTGTGTGTGTGTGTGTATGTAATACATATACTCAGAAACCTGAACAACTTAGAGACTGATTTTCTAGTGAGAGGCTATGAAAGTCAGATGTTAAAAAACATCCTGGAAACCATTGTAGAACGGAAAAGGACTGAAGCACCTTCACTCAACCTCCCCAGTAGAAAAATGTTAAGTAATCCCACAGTGAATAACAATGCAAAAATAGCTGCATCCTGACATACACTTTGGATTATCACAATATCAAAAATATTATTGAAGAAAACTGGGACATTATCACAGGAAACCCTTTTCTGATTAACATCTTAGGTGAAGCCCCATCATTTGTTTATAGGAAGGCCAGGAATATTAGAAGTTTTGTTGAATTTAAACCTAGACCATGTGAGAAAAGCACTAAAAGATGTCTAACTAATTGTACATTTTGTATATTTATACAGCAAGGTGATAGTTTTTATTGCCCTTATTTAAAGAAGATCATTAAAACCAGTGCAGGGGGTGACTGTAACACTAAAAAAGTAATTTACAGGGCACAGTGCAATGAATGTGATGCATTCTATGTGGGCAAGACTGTAAATAAACTCAAGCGAAGGATTTCATGTCATCTGTCAGAAATCCGCTCTGGATGTAAAAATAATGCACTAGCCAAACACCTTTCTCTTCATAAAAGACACACAGGTTTTAAGTTCCAGATCCTGGATCACATAGACATGGGTGATCTTGAAGGAGACAACATGAACTCATGTGGCAATTAAAGCTGAACTCTTTTAGAAAGCCTGGACTAAACTACTACTGTTCAATTAAAAGTGCACTGGAACTTAGAAAATTGCCACATAGTTTACATGACTAATTGTATTTTATTTTATTTTTTTCTACAAATTGGTTTTAAATGCCATTTAAATCATTTGAAATTTAAGTGTATATTTTGTTTCCATCATCGTACATATATATATATTTTTTTATTTTTTTCTGGTTCTCTTTTTTCCACTTTATTCAAAATTATGGTAATAACAATGCTAACTAATTATACAATTATATAGGTTTTTAGGGTTCTTGTACACAGACCTGAAGAAGTCTAGAAGGACAAAAGCAATCTTTGGTAACAATAGGTTATGAAAATAGAAACTGATTTTTACATGCAAAATGTATATGTATATATTTATATATAATTTTTGATCGCAAAATGAACTAAGGTTGATATATTTCCAGCCATGTAGTATATTGCCTTGTATAAAATCACAGACTTAATAATCTACTTAATAATTTGGTTAAATAAGATATACCATTAAAGTACATTAGGGCTATATATTATTATGACAGCTACTAGGTAGGGCAGGACCAGCTGGAATGTCAAACTGATGGGGGAAGGGATGTGAATTTAACATGTGTACCAATAACACTTTGTTTTACAGCACAATAAACCACTCCTATGCCTGATAAAAAGTATATGTATATTTAGAAAGCTTGTGAGGAAATTATTACTCTATTTTTGTTTTACTTGGATCGCTTGTCTGTGTACTTAAAGGATTTTCGAATGGAAACAGACTGCCTGCCTTGCTTGGATTACTTTCGAATACTTAGTAATGCTGTAGAATTATATATTTCTATTATTACTTTTTGACTTGACGAGTTTACGTTCGCTACTTCTACTACTATTGTCTGATCTAATTAATATACAGTGATTAACTAGAAATATATGGACTGAAAATCTTCCACACAGAGAAGTTTCTTACACTGTTTAATACATACACTCACATACATACAAACCTCTCAACCTCTTACATGATATACACCATTTGAACAAAACGTATTTTCAATGCAAGCTCAAGGAGAAGAGCATCAAACAGAATTTACAAGTAGGTGGAACTTTATAGAGCTATACATGTTATGACCAGGAATACCCCGCGGGTCTGTGTCCATTTTCAGAGTAGTCAGAGAAAAATGTCTGGGACAACTGTTAAACAGACTTTATAACACATTAAGCACGATTACTAATCTGTTAATAATTTAGAAAATTCAGTGTACAATGGAAAAACTGAAAATGTAAAAAGAATACATGAACTGTCAAGAATCTGCACATTATCTTTCAACTGTACAGATGTTGACAGAATGTCCAGATTTTTGCCACATATTTCTCTGATGATCTTCGTGTTTCACTGTTGAAGTCATCACTTTTGGGTTATCTGCTAGCAGTAGCCCTCAGTCAGCCTGATTAACAAAGTCTTGGGTCCTGCGTCAGTTGCTGTCCCTTCCATGACATCAGGTCATCAGGGGTATAAAACATGCAGCCGACGCCATTACATCAGTCTTTCTTGCCGTGCTGTGTCTGAAGCAGAAGCAGTTTGCAAGTGCCAGTCGCCCGACTCCTGAAATTTTCATTTTCAAGTTTCAGAACCGAAGTCTTAAACTAAAGCTAAGTACCCCGTTGGGGAAACTTTTTCTTGCTCCTTACCAATGTCAGTAAAAGTTAATAATTGCATTACTTGTGGAAAGCAAATACCTCACAAAGAATTTCATTCATACCGTATTCCTTGCCTAGGCCCTGACCACGACTTACCGTGCTGTTGGTTTTGTGCTTTATTTAATCAGCACACTATCCATCGTTGGTATATTTCTGTCTCTAAATATTTCGGTTCTCTGTTTAATTATCCAGAAATGTCGTCTGTTAGTCATCCGACTACTGGGATTCCGAAAAAACGCATGGATAAAGAGAGAGGCAGGCCGCCGAGGTCCAAAACTGCTGACAACGCTTCTCCTAAGCCAGTCGCCAGTTCGCCGGTACTCAGTGAGGTGCTTTCGCAGCCCCTGATACCCACTATCTGATTCACAGTCTCTACTGAGACCCATTCAGAGTCCGGTATGCCGCGAGATGCTTCAACTATAGAACCTGCGGATGTCTCTAACTTGGATGGGTCCGGAGCCACTGTGCAAGCACCGGCTTCTGAGGGTGTATTCAGGCCTATGGACTTGGATATTAAACTGACGCCTCCTTCTCTTAGGCCTAAATCTTGAACCATGCCACATGCTCAGGCCTCTATGCATGAAAAAACAAATAATAAGAATGGCTGAAGATGTTACTACTTTAATCAGGGGAAGCCAGCCTCCCCCTTCTAAGAGACCTAGGATTGTAGTTGTTGATGAATCTTCTGACTTGATTCTGATTTTTCTGATTCTTCTGATGATCTGGATGTCCTTCAAGGATGCATCTGCAGTCATAACAAATGGGTTGTCCTGCCTCAGGCAGCCCTTCGGTCGGCCGGATTCCAAAGTCTGGGTCTGGCCTCGGCTGATGTCGCACTTCACCCGACGTCATAGCTGCTGGGGTATAAAGGCATCAGCCGATGCCATTTTCCTCAGTCTTTCTTGCTGCGCGGTGCCCGAAGCAGTGCTGGTCGGTCAGATCCAGAGATTTCAACGTACTGAAGACTTCTAAAAAGCTAAGTACCCCGCTGGGGACTCTTTCTTGCCTCAGCCGATGTCAGACAAAGTAAATAATTGTTTAACTTGTGGGAAACAAATGCCTCATAAGGATTTCCACTCTTACTGCCTTCCTTGCTTAGGCCCAGACCACGACGTATCCGCTTGTTTAGCCTGTGCTTCCTTCAACCGACGGACTCTCAGACGTCGGTCGGAGTTTGCAGAAGAGTTTTTTGGCTCCACTTTTGCATATAAAATGCCGTTGGAGACTCCGACTACACATTTAGCTAAAAAACGCAAAGAAAAGGACCGACACTTTCATGCCGCGGTTTCGGCTGAAACCACGGTTAGGCCTACCACGAGTGTCTTGGTTTCGGCTGAAACCGAGACCTCGGTTCTCCCTTCGGCCGAAAGCATGCCTCCGATAACCGAGGCCACACAGGCCATGGCTGAGTCGGCTACAGAAATTCCTGCTGAAGTAGCAGGCACACAAGAGTTGTCTGACACTATTCCGTTGGACATCTCTACTCCTGCACGTGGGGCAGCTAGACCCCCTGCTTCTATGTCTATCAAGGCCTTTTCCAGGGCTAAAGCAGCCAAACTTTCCAAGGCCTTACCTTCAAAAGCTCCGTCTCACAGGCCTACCTCAAGTTCCCAGATTCTCAGCCTTGCTGAGGACCTTATTTCTCTGATCAGGGGAACCCATCCTCACCCAGACAGGGCCTCACAACCCCCTCCTGAAAAGAGGCCTAGGACTGAACCCCCTGAACCTCTGTCCTCTGACTACTCCTCGGATGGTTCAGATGTATCGGACCATCAGGAAGGCCCGTACTCACCTTATGAGGATTCTGATGCAGAAGATTCCATTCCTTCTGCCTCATCTCCAGAAGAATTTTCTTTTGGGGAAACCCTACACTCAATGAGGGAACACTTCCAATGGCAGGGTCAGGATTTTTCTGATTCTAGGAAAAGGCTAAGGACTTTTTTACACTTACCACAGCATAGGCCTTTAGCCATTCCACCTGTACTATCAGTTGTTGATGATGCATACAATGATGCCAGTACTGCCCCTGATTCTCTCCCCCCCCCGGCCCCTGCAAAGCCTGACAGATACTACAGGGTCCCGGATTCTCACTACCACTTGTATAAGGCTCATGCTGCAGACCCAGAAACCATTTCTCAGGGCCCTAAAGGTGTTGCAGCTGCCTCTGCCAAAAACCCACTACCATCTGAAAGAGAATCTAGAGCATTAGAGAGATGGGGTAAAAAGGTTTATACATCTGCTACTCTTTCTGCCAGGGCTTTAAACTGTCAATTTCACATGATACAGTATCAGGAATTTTTGTTAGATCAGCTGAATAAAAAGCTGGCCTCTCCTGAACCTTTAGACCGTAAGTCCCTTCAGGATTTGTTTCACAACTCTCAGCAGGTCAGTAATCATTTCTTAAAATGTGGCTATGATGCACTGGAGGCTTCATTTAGATCAGCTATGACTGGAGCAGTGATTCGAAGGCATGCCTGGTTAAAAGAACAATCCTTACCAGACCATGTTAAGTCTAAACTCCTGGATGCCCCTATGGAGAAACAAAGTTTGTTTGGCTCCCCTGCACAGGAGGTTCTAAAGAAAGTGGAAGAAAAAGCAAAATCTGTCCAAACTGTCAAGGATTTTTTGCAGGTCCAACCTCCGAGGTTTAGCAGAAATTGGCCTTCAAAGAATTGGTCCTTTCCAGACACCTCCAGAGCACAGAGAGGCAGAAATAGACGCCCAAGAGGCAGAGGTCAATCTAGGGGTGCCTACAGGGGTCGTCAGTGGCAACCTGCCAACCAAAGAAGTGCCACCACAGCTGCGACTGCAACCACTTCTACAGGACAGACACAATGACTTGGCTCTGATTCCGCCTACCAGGGAACAACTGGAAGCACCCTTGGGCGGAAAGCTAGCCTTATTCTCAAGAAATTGGCATTGTATTACAGGAGACAAATGGACTTTACAAACAATAGACAAGGGCTACAGGTTTCACTTCCACACTCTACCAAAAAAGAGAGGAATGCCAAACCTTCCACCAAGCCAGAAATCAGAGGCTGTAAAACAAATCATCAATTTACTAAGGATGAGAGCAATAGAAAAGGTACCATCTATGGAACAAGGCCAAGGATTTTACTCCAGACTATTCCTTGTACCAAGAAAAGAAAATCAATGGAGGCCTATTCTCGATTTGTCCGCACTGAACACATACTTCATTGTTCCAAAATTCAAAATGCTGACCCTACAGCAACTTCTTCCCATGTTGGGCAAGGAGTCTTGGCTGGTGACTCTAGATCTCAAGGAGGCATACCTGCACGTCCCTATACGACCAGATTGCAGAAGACACCTCAGATTTCTTGCAGGATCAGAGCATTATCAATTCTCAGCATTGCCCTTTGGCTTATCTACTGCCCAGAGCATTCACGAAATGCCTGGCATCAGTAATTGCTCATTGCAGGCTTCAGGGAATTCAAATCTACCCATACCTGGACGACTGCCTAATACAAGCGGACAACAAGACAAAATTAATAAAGGATTTAGCCAATGTCATACAACTGCTGCAAGCCTTGGGATACACAGTCAACATACAAAAGTCAAGACTAGTGCCATCCCAAAGGATAACATTTTGGGTGCAGAACTGGACACAATAACTCAGATGGCTTTTCTCACAGAGGAAAAACAAAAGCAACTACCAGTCTATTTCATGGCATTAACAAGACAAACTCAGCTTACTGCAAGGAAAGTCCTGCAGGCCCTGGGTTACATGGCATCCTGCATAATATTGATCCCACATGCCAGGCTGCATATGAGAAAGTTACAATGGTACCTAAGGAATGTATGGTCTCAACACAGACACAGTCTAGAAGCCCATATACCAATCATTCCATGTCTGAAAAAAAAAAGAATTCCTGTGGTGGGCTCAGGCCTGTCAGATAAACAGAGGATTGCCTTTCCACAAACCACATCCAAGACAGACCATCACCACGGACGCCTCAGACCTAGGCTGGGGGGCACACATGGAAGACAAGTGTATCCAAGGCCTATGGTCACAAGATCAGCTGAATCTACACATAAATCTAAAGGAGATGCTGGCAGTGAAACATGCAATCGAGGCATTCAGACCATTCATCCAGCAAGGACACCTGCTGATAAGGACGGGCAATACCACAGTCATGTAGTACATCAACAAACAGGGAGGTACACATTCATACCCTCTATGCCTGACGGCAATGGACCTGTGGAACTTGGCACTGAATCTCAACATCCAACTGCAGGCCAGATTTGTACCAGGAAAAGAGAATTCACTAGCAGACAGCTTAAGCAGAACTACCACAGATGCTCACGAATGGATGCTGCATCCAGATATTTTCAAAACCATAACAAAGAAATGGGGAATGCCAGAGATAGACCTGTTTGCCTCCCCACACAACCACCAACTGAAGAAATTCTGCTCAAGAGTATACCACCCACTTGCCTGGAGGGTGGACTCCCTTTCTTTCAGCTGGAAGGACCTGACAGTATATGCCTTTCCACCTCTTCCTTTGATGTACAAAGTTCTACAGAAGATCAGAGAGGAACAGCCAAAGGTAATTCTGATAGCTCCAGACTGGCCAAGGCAACATTGGTACCCGCTACTGAGAAGCATGTCTCGGACGCATTCATGGCATCTACCTCTATGTCCTTTACTTCTAACGCAGAACAACTACAAGACCCTGCATCCAAACTTAAAAACACTGCAGCTAACTGCTTGGAAAATTGCATAAAACAAAACCAACTTGATTTATCTCAGAGGGTTAAGGACATTATCCTGGTGGCTCGCAGACCCTCCACAAGGAAAACATATTCAGCCAAATGGAAGAGATTCCTCATTTGGAGTGCAGAAAAGGGAGAAAATGTCACACTAGCAAACCTAGCACACATCCTGGAATACTTAGCAGAACTGTTCCACAATGGCCTGTCCTATTCTTCCATTAAGATACATGCATCAGCAATTTCAGCAGAGTACTACATGGATCCTCCTGTCTTCTCTCATCCTCTCCTCGGACAATTTTTGAGAGGGATCAAAAATGTAAAGCCTCCAAGGAAACCACCTTTGCCTGCATGGGATCTCAATTTTGTGCTAGAAAAATTAACACTTCCCCCTTTTGAACCAGCAGCAACAGCAGACTTACAGTTCTTATCTTGGAAAACTGCCTTCCTGCTAGCAATCACTTCAGCAAGAAGGGTATCTGAGTTACAGGCATTAATGGCAGTGCAGCCTTTCCTTATCTTCCATCAGGATAGAGTGTCTCTGAGAACCAATCCTACTTTTATGCCAAAGGTGGTATCCAGGGTATCCTTGAACCAAGCTATACATTTACCTACATTCTTCCCCAACCCACAGAACAGGGGAAAACTACTACACACCTTGGATGTACACAGACAACTGCGCTACTATCTGGACAGAACCAAGGCCAGCAGAAAAACTGACCAGCTTCTGGTAGCATATGCAACAGGAGTGCAAGGAAAAGCAATTTCAAAACAGACAATCTCAAAATGGATAGGAAATTGCATTCGATTCTGCTACTCATTTCATGGAAAGACAACTCCTGAAAATATCAGGCCTCACTCCACAAGAGCTACAGCCACCACTACAGCTTTCCTACGAGGAGTGGCTACCAAAGACATTTTAGAAGCTGCTACTTGGAGCTCCATGCATACATTTGCCAAGCATTATAATCTTCCTTTATACTCCAGATCCCGAGCAGGTTTTGCAACTGCTGTTTTACAAGGGATCTTAACTACATCATCATTATCTTAGTGCCTCCTCCCCCAGTTTGGCTATGGTATTCTACCCATTTGTTATGACTGCAGATGCATCCTTGAAGGACATAGTACAGTTTTGTACCTACCATAAATGTAGATGTCCGATAGGTATGCATCTGCAGTCAGGATTACCCACCCTCCTTCCCTCTGTGGTATTCCTAGGGTACTTACCCTCTTTTAGCTAGCTGGGGGAATCTATTATGGTGTATTTGTTTGTATGTATATATGTATATATATTTTGCTTTCTACTGTTTGGAATTATCTGCATTTATCCAAATTTAGCCTTCCTAGAGGGCACCTGGCATCTGGGGCAAGAAACACTGAGGAAAATGGCTTCGGCTGATGCCTTTATACCCCAGCAGCTATGACGTCGGGTGAAGTGCGACATCAGCCGAGGCCAGACCCAGACTTTGGAATCCGGCCGACCGAAGGGCTGCCTGAGGCAGGACAACCCATTTGTTATGACTGTAGATGCATACCTATCGAACATCTACATTTATGGTAGGTACAAATCTGTACTATTTGCCCTTATCTAATTATGAGGATTCTGATACAGAGGACTCTTTTCCCTCTGCTTCCCCTCCAGAGAATTTTTCTTTTGGTGAAACCTTACATACTCTGAAGGAGCATTTCCACTGGGAAAGCCAGGATTTTTCTGATTCAGAAAAGAGGCTTGGGGATTTCTTACTCCTGCCTCAGTATAGGCTTTTAGCTTTTCCTCCTGTACTAGACATTGTTGATGATGCTTTTTCAGAATCTAGTTTGCCCCTGATTCTTTGCCTCCTGCTCCCAGGAAACCTGACCGATATTACAGGGCTCCTGATTCACACAAGTTCCTTTTTAAAAAATCCTATTGTGGATCCAGAGACTATTTCACAGGGACCCAAGGGCATTAAGGCTTCTACTGCTAAAAATCCTACCCCTTCTGATAGAGACCCCAGGGCACTGGATAGATGGGATAAGAAGGTTTACACTTCTGCAACCTTGACCATTAGGGCTTTAAACTGCCAGTTTCATATGCTAAAGTATCAACAACTTGTTATTAGATTGCTTAAACAGAAAATGATGTTGATTACTGACTGCGGAAAATAAAGAATTACAGGATTTAATGCATTCTGCTGAACAGGTTGGAAAACGTACATTGCAATGTGGATTTGATTCTTTACAGGCCTCTTGCAGGGCTGCTGTTACTTATTCTGTGCTCAGAAGGCATGCTTGGCTTAAGGAGCAATCTTTACCTGATCATGTCAAAGGAAAATTGCTGGATGCTCCCTTAAATCAGGACCGCCTGTTTGGCAACAAGGCTGAGGAAGTTCTTAAAAAGATGGATGATAAAGCCAAATCTATTCAAACTGTTAAAGATTTTGTACAAGTGCAGCCTTCTAGATTTAGTAGGCACTGGCCCTCTAAGAATTGGTCCTTTCCAGCCTCTTCAAGGTCTTCTCAAGCCAAACCCAGACATTGCAGAAACCCCAGGTTTCAGTCCTAGGGGACACACAAGACTAAGCAGTGAGGGGTTTTCACACCTTAATCAGGGAGTAGTAAGACTCCCCCCTATGGAAAACAGTCTCAATGACTTGCTTCTAAAACCTCCAAGCACTTCCCAACTGAATGCTCCTTTAGGCGGAAAGATTGGTCTGCAAGCCAAAAACTGGGAACTTGTTGCCCAGGACAAATGGGTTTTAAATATAGTGTCCCAAGGATACAGATTTCACTTCCACACCTTACCAACACCAAGCGGGTGGCCAGATCTACCCCCAATTCAGTGGGCAGAGGCCCAAAATCAAGTACTTTCTCTGTTAAGCATGGGGTCTATTCAGTTGGTACCAGAAGAGGAAAAGGGACAAGGGTTCTATTCGAGACTTTCCTGGTACCCAGAAAAGGCAATACATGGTGTCCTATCCTGGACCTTTCTACTCTAAATACCTTTCTGGTGATTCCAAAATTCAAGATGCTGACTCTTCACCAGCTGCTTCCTATGCTAGACAAAGATGCATGGTTGGCAACACTAGATTTAAAAGAAGCATATCTGCACATCCTTATCAGGGAGTCTTGCAGAAGATACCTACACTTCAAAGCAGGCTACATGCACCATCAGTTCTATGCACTGCCCTTTGGCTTATCTACTGAGCCCAGGGTATTCACAAAGTGCCTAGCTCCAGTCATTGCATTCTGCAGGCAAAGAAATATTCAAATATACCCATTTCTGGACGATTGTCTAATTCAGGCAGAAAGCCAGGACATACTGTTGAATCATCTGGCCTTTGTTCAAAGGGTACTGACGTGTCTGGGATACACCATAAACTAAAAGAAATCACATCTGGTACCCTGTCAACAAATTATATTCCTGGGAGCAAGCTTGAATACAACTTCCCAGATGGCTTTCCTCACGCCAGAGAAACGGATTAATTTGACAACCTACTTCAAACAAGTTGCCACAAAAACCCAGCTATCTGCAAGGCAAATACTGCAAGCCTTGGGGTTCATGGCCTCCTGCATTCTTCTAATTCCATATGCAAGGCTGCATATGAGGAAACTGCAATGTTATCTCAAATGTCTATGTTGTCAACATTCACAGGATCTAGAAGCAATGATTCCTATCATACCTTGCCTACGCCTAGAGTTCCTTTGGTTGATAGAGGCCTGCCACCAAAACAGGGTCTACCATTCACACTACCTCCTGCCGCCCAAACCTTAACAACAGACGCTTCATATTATGCATGGGGGACTCATTTGGCAGGGAAGTGCATTCAGGGCAAATTAAACCAAAGTCAAATGCACCTGCATATCAATCAGAAAGAAATGTTAGCTGTACAGAATGCTCTGACAGCCTTCAAGGACCACATTCTTCCAGGACAATTAATGATAAAGACGGACAACACCACTGTTATGTGGTACATAAACAAGCGAGGGGGTACTCATTCTTACTCCCTCTGCAGAGTAGCCATGGCATTGTGGAACACAGCCCTGAGCTATCAAGTGCATCTACAAGCTCAATTCCTGCCAGGAAAACTAAATACACTGGCAGACGAACTAAGCAGAAACCTCATGGACCCACACGACTGGAAACTGGAACCAAGGATTTTCAACATGTTGACAAGCAAATGGGGGAGCCCAGATATAGACCTGTTTGACTCCTCCCAAAACTGTCAGTTGGACAAATTTTGCACAAGGACTCCCCACAAACAAGCTTGGAAAGTGGATACTCTGTCCTTCAAAACCTATCAGTTTATGCCTTTCCTCCTCTGCCTCTGCTCTCCAAAGTAATAATAAAGATCAAACAAGACAAACCAAGGACGATTTTGATTGCACCAGACTGACCAAGCCAACACTGGTACCCCCTCTTGTGCAGTGTGTCACTGTTGGCCCCATGGCACCTGCCTCAGACTCCTACTCTATTGTCTCAGCAGGAGAACCAAATTCTGCACCCTCAACTTCAAATACTGAATCTAGCAGCCTGGCTAATTACATCATTTCTCCTTTACCATCCCTCAGTAAACCAGTGATGGATATCATTTTAGAGGCAAGAAGGCCTAGTACTAGAAAGTCTTACGCTAAAAAATGGAAAAGATTCTGTGCCTGGAATCAATCTCAAGGGATGATCACAACAGTGCCCAATTTACCTCAGATTTTGCAATACGTAACAGAGATGCTTCATAAGGGCCTGTCTTTCTCCGCCATCAAAATTCACGCCTCAGCCATCTCAGCCCATTGTAACAAAGAGCCACCCCTCTTCTCTCATCCACTGCTTAAGCAGTTCCTCAGAGGGGCTAAAAATCTACGATCACCCAGGAGAGCTCCAACTCCAGCCTGGGACCTCAACTTTGTATTGGAAAAGCTCACCCTTCCTCCTTTCGAGCCAGCTGCCACTGCGGACTTAAAATTCCTTTCTTGGAAAACAGCTTTCCTTTTAGCAATCACCTCAGCACGAAGGGTTTCTGAATTACAAGCCCTCATGGTAGTGGAGCCTTTTATCATCTTTCATGTGGACAGGGTGTCCCTCAGAACCAATCCCTCCTTCATGCCCAAGGTGGTATCCAGTGTGGCCCTTAATCAGTCCATACATTTGCCAACCTTCTTTCCTAATCCACAGAACAAAGGGGAACGGATTCTGCACTCCTTAGACGTGCACAGACAACTTAGATTCTACTTGGACAGAACTAAACCTCAAAGGAAATCTGATCAACTGCTGGTGGCATTTGCTGCAGGGGCAGAGGGGAAGACTATTTCAAAGCAAACCATTTCCAAATGGATATGCCATTGCATTCTTTTCTGCTACAAACACCATGGAAAACCTATCCCACAGGGGATCAGACCCCACTCTACCAGGGCTGCTTCTACCTCTACAGCCTTCTCAGAGGTGTCCCTACCAGGAACATCCTAGAAGCTACTACCTGGAGTTCTGTACATACTTTCACCAAGCATTACCATCTGCCAATTTTCTCTAAATCCAGAGCTACTTTGCCCCTGCAGTCTTGCAGGGCCTTTTAGCTGGTCCTAATGTTATTTAAATTCCTTGTCCCATCCTTAGCTTTTGGAATCTACCCAAAAGTGATGACTGCAACAGTGAAACACGAAGAACATAGTACAGTTATGTACACTTACCATAAATGTAGATGTACA